>NC_057805.1:316248660-316422518 GCF_018294505.1 Triticum aestivum
TGTAGCTGGTGGGTCCCAGCAGTCAGGGGGGCGAATCGTTTTTTTTTCGGACGCACTTCCTTGCGTGCGAAGATGTAGCTGGTGGGTCCCAACAGTCAGGGGGAAACGTTTTTTTTTCGTGAAATACGGTGGCCCGTCCGGTGGGTCCCCGCTGTCAGGTGGAGGAATAATTATTTTGCGCGTAATAAGGGGGCACTTCCTTGCTGCGGCCATGGACCCAGCTGTCAGCCTCTCCACGTACAGTCCACGTCCGATGGAAGCCATTCCTTGACCACGTTGACCACGCCGCGCCGAGAGCACCAGGGCGGTGGACGACGGCGAGGCCTAGGAAGGGGACGACGCGGAGCCGGGGAAGACGCGGCAGTGGATGCCCACGCGTAGAGGAGTATGAGGGTTCACTCGTTCGGCTGCGGTGTGAGGCTGCCGTCGCCGCAGAATAACAGGGGGTGTGGGTGCGTAGAGGGATGGCCTGGCCAGCGGTGGGAGTAGTAGGGGCCGACGAGGCCTCCGCGGCATCATAGCCGGCCACGGGCGGCAGGAGCAGGTGGCACGACTGGTGCTGCTTTGGGCGGCTGGAGCAAGAAGACCAGAGGTTGAAGAAGCACTACGGCCATTGGATGGACATCGTACGGTCACTGGAGCTAGAATCGTTCATATATTGACTAAAGTTGACAAAGGCCTCCGTCCCAGTCAACTTAGTAGGCCCACAAGTCAGCCTCCCACCAAGGTGGGTCCCAGCTAGCAGGGGGTATTCATTTTTTGTGCGTAATAAGGAGGCACTTCCGGTGGGTCCGAGCTGACAGCGGGGGGAACGTTTTTTCGCAAAATACGGTGGCCTGTCCTGTGGGTCCCAGCAGTCAGGGGGAAATGTATTTTTTGCAAAATACTGGTGGCCCATCCGGTGGGTCCCTGCTGTCAGGTGGAGGAATAATTATTTTCCGCGTAATAAGGAGGCACTTCCTTGCGGCTGCCATGGACCCAGCTGTCAGCCTCTCCACGTACAGTACTCTTCCGATGGAAGTCGGCCGTTGACCACATTGACCACGCCGCGCCGAGAGCACCACAGCGGTGGACGACGGCGAGGCCTAGGAAGGGGACTACGCGGAGCCGGGGAAGACGCGGCAGTGGAAGCACGCGCGGAGAGGAGTACGAGGGTTCACCGGTTCGGCTGCGGTGTGAGGCTGCCGTCGCCGCAGAATAACAGGGGGTGTGGGTGAGTAGAGGGATGCCCTGGCCAGCGGTGGGAGTAGTAGGGGGCGCTGAGGCCTGCGCGGCACCACAGCCGACCACGGGAGGCGGGAGTAGGCAGTCCCACCGGCGCTGCTTTGGCGGCTGGAGCAAGAAGATCAGAGATTGAAGAAACACGACGGCCGTTGGATTGACATCCAACGGTTACGTCTGCTAGAATCGTTTGTTGACGTATATAATAACTAAAAAAATCTTACATACGCGTCAACTAAACAGGCCCACAAGTCAGACCACTCCCTCTTTTTTTTAATAATTTATATATAGCTCATGGCAACTTCTTATGCAATTTATTGCAGTCGTTTTTTTGGTTGGCCAGGGCCAATTTCGCATATTTCTGTGGGTTCCAAACTATTTTTAATACCGAAATGTCGAGCCAGATTTAAAGTACTTTGAAGATATATTTAAATTAGGTTAATGCCCAGTGAAATAGGAATCTGAAAATGTGAAAAAATTCAGAAATTATAAAGTAATTGCAAATTTGTCATCTGTTTTTATATTTACAACCCATTTCATATTACTTTCAAGATTTGCAGGCGTCTTGAAAGAGTTGCAGCCCATCAGGGCGTAGAAAAATAAGTAGGCCTGGATTGGGTATTCTTCAGAAAAAATAAACTGGGCTCATTTTCACAAAGAAAAAATAGCTGGGCTGGTCACATGGTGAACATAAAATATAAGCCTGGGCTAGACGGGCCACAGCCCAGTTCAAACCCTCCTCCGTCTCAACAATACCAAACAAAAAAATACTGCTCGAGTAGCTACGTCCCAGGTGTCAGCCGATCTTGTGTTGTTCTCTTGTCTATTGACTATATACGCTCACAATGTCATGGGTCCCAGATGTCAGGAAAACACTAGGAGGAAGCATTTTATTTTTCCATACGCTGACGTGGTGGGCCCCTACTGTCATCCTCTCCATGTACTTATGCTGATTCTTGTTGTTTGTTGACCATGTTGACAACACAAGAGGGCGGCGCCGCGGAGAGCGCACCAAAGCGCGCGGAGGATGTTGGCGTTAACGATTTAGGAGACGGTGGGGCGGCGATGCGTGCGCTGAGGCGCAGCCAGCCATGGGAGGCGGAAGCAGGCGGCCCCGCTGGCGCTGGTTTGGTTTTGGCGGCTGGAGGAAGACAGGACTGAAGAAACACGACAGACTGTAGAAGCAGCAGGAGTACTTAACAACCTTAAATGAAACCAGCAGGGGCACTTAACAACCAAAGCTGAAAGCAGTATGAGTACTTATACAGGTTCAACCGTACAAAGCACGCCTCGAACAGTGCTACTTTGCCTACAGTTAACCAAGGGTGAGGCCGCCAAGCCCCAGGACAAGGCCCAGGCGCCACCCCACGCATCCACAACCTTCTGAAAGCGGCTTCATATCGCAACGTGGTCAATAAACAGGATATTCGCTTTAGAGCCATGGAAAAGCATGAACATAATCTTCTGTCCTATTCTCCAAGATGGACGGGCCTTCATTATTTGAGACCACCCATGAATAAGTATCTTTTCACCTCCAAGGGGAATTGAGTAGGTCGACATAAACATCATATTGTGACCAAGCGCAAGCCTGACCCGACCATGGTCAGGCATCTGTATAGGAACAATAGAACTCGGCAGTTCCTGTTTCAAGAAGATCACAGCTGTAAAACTGTGTATAAGCAATAGTTTATGAACAACATATATAATAGAAAACAGCTCGTACCATAAGTTTCTCGACACAGTTGGACCTGTTCAATGAGTGCAGCAGTGGCACACATATCCCACGTGGCCTTCCACCATTGAAACGCCCCACAAGGACCTCAAGACGATCAATAAAGTGTAGGAACTTGTGGATGTCGATCCAGTCAACTTCAGTGCCATTAGTAATAGCCGAGTTATTACAGAGTAACAAACGAGCAGACTGCTTAACTCTGAAAAAATCTACACGTGCCACCAATTATAAGAATATATTAGTTAGAAGTAGCATCTTCGTGAGAGATTCGTTGCTACTTCTAAAGTTAAATTGTGATTAGTTAGACAGAATAGGTGGATTAAGAAGTAATCGAGGCAACAAGCAAGAACCAGATACAAAACTAACATGGATGAACCATTGGAACGACGTCAGGGTGGAAGATCGCAGTGAAGATGAGACCAGGTTATGCTATTTCCATCAACATTCGTGCACCAACTTTCAGTCTGTAACACTTGAGAAAGTTTATCCAAGTTCGGCCATAAAAAAGCAGCGATCTTCTTGGTTCATGAACCCAACTCGGAACTTATATCCATGGCCTGTCTTCACTGTGACCATTAAACTAGTGTATTCAGTTGTGGCAAGGCCGAGCATCTTGAGTACATGTGTTCTGGCAGAGCAAATAATACACTGCAGGAAAAATAATATGAGAACACAGCATGTTCAAAAAAAACCCCACCCTCCCGGATAGAAAAGAGGATTCTAGGAACATACTGTGCGCGTTTCAAAATGCTGTGTTAGGATGAGAAGGAACAAGTGTGGCGTCTCGCCGAGGGCGCAGAAACCTGTAGGGTACTCACACTTTGGGCACTGCAAATGAAACACACTAGATTCAGTAGGAAGAAAAATGCATCAACGGCGGCGGCTGCCATCCTAGGATTACCTGCGACCAAGGGACTTGGATTTATCGGGGATGGATGAAGAATTCGTACCTGGTTCTCCATGAGAAAACCCTATGCAATCACCGAGGGGGTTTTCTCTGAACAAGCAGACGAGGGAGAAGGGGATTCAGGCCCAGTGAAATATTGTTGCTTCGTCCGTCCAGCTTACTGCTAAAGCTGGAAAGGGGGGTTGTGATTTGATGGCTCATTGGGCATTATTGCGGCGCTACGACCAGGGTGTGTCTACCGTGAAGTTGTGCACTCTAATTTGTGCATATGGCACGTGGACCCCGTTGCCGGTTGCCCCACATATCAGCGAAAGGAAGTAAAAAGACAGGAGTAACTAGTTACACATAAATATATTTTTTGACAGAGAGATACTCCCTCTGTAAAGAAATATACAAATCTTTTATATCACAGGCTCACCTTGCCGAGAAATATACTCCCTCTACAACGCACGGGCATTATGGGGGTTCAGCTTTTTTATGGGGGTTCAGCTGAGAATATAATACTCAGATAGGCTCACGGTTCTGGACTTTGGGCCGCAGGCCGACCCTGCATGTGTGGGGGCCCATGTGTTCTACCTCAGCGCTTTTCATATTGCAAGCGATAGGTACGGCGCTGGTTTTAGATGCTGTCGCAAGGCGAATACACAAAATTTAATAAAGCACGGCAGCTGTTGGAATGAAATCGAACGACAGTTCCTAACCAGCAATCAGAGTTGCAATTCTATCAACGATATACCATGTGATAAATAATACTGTCGTACTACTTATACACATAGGACACTTGTTTCACCATGCCAGATTATTACATCAAAATCTCTCGGAGGATAGATCAGTTCGGCAGTTGCGTGCTGCTACTGAAGAATTTCAAAGTTGATTTGGACCAGCTCTCCTTGCCGAGAAAGTTCGATTTTGACATCATCCCCTACCGCAAGATATGATTTAGATTTGAACCTTGACCATCCTTTAGAATCAATCATCATGCGACCATCCTTGGTACTTACGGTATATTGAGCAGGTTCATTCACACCAAGGCTGCGCATGGTAAGAGAAACTTGGCCGCGGTCGCCCGGATTGTTGAACGACTCCCTCATTGCTCTAGGAATTCTCTGTTTGCAAACAAGAAGACATACCCAAGCAGTTAGATCAACACAGTGAATCATGTGAAACAACATGGAAAGAAAAAAGAACGAAGCACTTGGGCGGCCAATGCTTACCAAGAAGGTGGACATGTCGGTTTTTGTAAGGACTTTGGTATATGAAGTGCGAACTGCAGCCCAGTCTGTTGCCGGTGCAACTGCACGGGGCGGAGCAGATGCAAGTGCAAGTGTTGGTGCAGGTGCCGAAGCCGCCGCTGCTGCCGGAGATGGTGCTCCTTGTAGAGCTGGTGCCGGTGTCGGAGCAGGTGCCGGTGTCGATGCCCGATCCTCCGGTAGATCAGACTGATCCACTGACGCGGTCGGTGCCCAATTGTCAGCTGGATCAGACTGAGTTGCTGCCGCTGTCAGTCCTAGAGCAACTGCCGGTGCTCGATCTGTGCGAGACAGCGACGATCTTGTCTGGTCTGCTATGATCAGCTTTCTAACTTGACTAGGATCCGTGACCGTGATCCAGTTTTTTTCTTCATTTCTTTTAAACGCGAGAAGGACTAATTGTGGCGTTTTTGTTAAACCAAACTACAGTTCATCATAGGGATTCAGCTTGTACTCAGACAACAGACTGATCCATTTTTTTCCAGTAATATAAGTGATGGACAGTGCCTTCGTTACTGACACGACATAAGAAGTGAAACCTGCAAAAATAGCCATCGTAGAGCAAACCAAACGGTTTATTCTGTGATGAATGTCACATGGCAAAACCTGCATCATAAAATTGCAGGAAAAGAAAGAAAACATGACATTAAATCAATAAGATTTAGACAGTAAATCAATAAGATTTACTTGATGTGACACGAGTGAATCCTTACCAGGAAATCACTATGTTGAAGTACTAAACAGAAGATTGATCGTCCAACTACGCGTGGCATGCAGGGGCCTCGCCTACTCCCACAAGCAGGACAGTCCAAAGGTCGTGACAAATCGTATGGACCGAACATCCATGGGAATGGAAATCCTGGTGGGTGCGATAAACCCTGCAATCCATACAGATATTGGAGTGTAACCATAATTGATAAACCGTCCTCACAAAAAATATGATCTGGATACTTCAAAATATACAGACTGAATTGAGTGGACAGACAGTAACATAGACATTAACATAGACCGTTCACACACCAAAAGCGGCAGTACTAATAAACAATACAGGGCTCACAAACACAAATCAAGTATTGAACAATAGTACTTACTACAGACAAGCAAAGTTGCACTAACTAAACTCTGCAAACTATTTCTTGCCACCGACCTACGGGATGAACCCCGCATAACTGACTAGGCCATGGACTTCGTGTGAGATGTCTACATGCACCATCACCATCTTGTCAACCTTGGAGAACCTAACAGAGTGGTCTTTCCACTCATAAACATGATGATGAAGATAGGCCGCATCAGATTTGTTGGGAAGCTTTACAAGAACCACACCCTTCGTAATCGAAGGCACAGCCAGGAAATTGTTGTGGTCAAGTACAGCCTCGAGAACATGCCTGACAACAATGCTACAGGAAAACACTAGTTCAGTACACGTGGCAACAAGGACACAACAGCTGGATAGTTCAGCAGTAGAACTCATCATCAGGTCTTCCAGTTCACATGGCATGACTTTGAGAACTTCATCTCCACCGCGGACCTGGTTCTAATTCAAACAGAAACCATATTTTATTACTACCTCCGTTCAAAAATATAAGATGATTTTCGATATTATACTCCATATATGACTACATATACGCACAGAAATGAGTGAACAAAGACACTAGAACATGTCTTCAAAGGCATGAGAGCAGAGGGATTACATGCAATATCCATAACACAAGTTACTGAGGCAAATATACCCTCTTAAAAGGTAGCTTGATGTTCATAAAGTACTCCCTCCGTCCCAAATTCTTGTCTTAGATTTGTCTAGATACAGATGTATCAAGTCACATTTTAGTATTAGATACATCTGTATCTAGACAAATCTAAGACAAGAAATTTGGGACAGAGGGAGTAGTTGAAAGTAATCTATAAGAAATCAGTGTCAACCTCTCGCATGTTTTGGTCAAAAGAGGAATTTAGAACCGTCATTTGGCACACTAAAATCACATGCAAGATCACCCAGAAAGTTGTACTACCAGTACTAGTACTGCGTGTTAGATGAAAAAACACGATCAAGATCGAGAAAAAGATCGTCAACAAGAGACATTACCTGGACTTGCTTAATGAGGGATCCCGGAGAGGGGAGCTTGGACAGGGCGATGGCTTTGAGCTTGTCTGCGGTAGTCTCGGCGGGGTGGTTGCGCTTCTTCGTACCATGAGCCTCGACGGTTTTGGCCAGATCTATAGACACCACGTCGGCCGGTGCTCCAGCGTCCATCCAAGAGAGGAAGTTGAGAGAGAAGAGTGAAAGGAGGAACGAGATGAGGGAGAAGCGAAGCGAGTGGGGGTTTTCTTGAAGAGAGGAAGCTGAGAGAGAATAGGGAAATGATGGTTGCTTCGTCCGTCCAACTTACTGCTGGAAAGGAGGGGGTTTTGTGATTTGACGGCTCATTGGGCATTACTGCGGCGGTTCGATCGGGGTAGTCTACCGTCACTCTACTACGGAGTAATTTAGTGCATGGCTGGTGGACCCAGGTGCTGGCTGTCCCACACGTCGGTGAAAGTGAGTAATTTAGTGCATAGCTGGAGGAGGATCCGCACGGTAGAGCGTGTCCACTGTTTTTCTGAAGAAAAAAATGATTACAGCAAGCGTTTCCACTCTTACGACGGAGGAGTGCGAAACACGGCAGCCACTTGAACATACACAGTGCTCCTACTACTAGGCATGTGCAGTGGTTCATACGTCAGTATTACACAATCTTGTTGCTAGTGTAGTAAGATATGACGATAACAAATGATGTTGTGCGCATGTCAACTACTCGTATATGTAACATAGTACCGCTTTTTCGACTGTCCGGTCGAGAATGAACGGTGAGATCAATGTTAATAGAACTAGGTCCACAACACACGGAGAGTACGGTGCTACAGTACTCCACGAAACATGAACCATATGAAGCACGAATAGTGTTAGGCAGGGTGTATGAAGGGTGCACGGGATGGGAGCAAAAGTTACCTTCTCGACCCACTTTTGGGTGTTTGGCAGAGTGCATGAAGGGTGCATGAGTCCACACTAGTAGGTTGACAAAAATACACGAAGAGGGAACAACTATATTGAGATGAGAATGCAACCAAACACACCCACACACTTTGTGCTACAGTGACTAATCTGCACCGTCTGAGTTTGATCCAACGGTCATGTTGGGCCGAGACATGGACATGCCCATGCAGAGGGCGCCTAAACACCACCGAAGTCCCTCTGCTTCTCGAGGCGCACGACGTTGGTGATGCAGGGTGCAACCGCCCGCAGAGCCTGCTCCCGGCCGACGGGAGCCAGCTCGTCAAAGACGGCGTCCAATGGCACGAATGGATTTCGGTGACGAAGCCCTGAAAGGATTCGCCCGGCAACAGCGACGGCAGCCCGCAACCCCTCCTTGTCGAGCTCAGCCCCCATCGCGCGGAGACGGCTCAGCTCCTCGGAGATATAGGTGAAGAAGGAGACCAGGTCAGGAAGCCGCAGCTCGTTGAAGTCGACCGGGTGGTCGAACGGGTTTAGCCCGACGGCACGACGGCAGGCATCGCGCAGCCGCAACACGTGCGTGGCAACTTGGTTCACCAAGTGGCTGAGGCGATCCTGGACCTCATCACGATTGGCCCACTCGCGCTCCAGCCGGCTCCCCTGACGGCCTATCGTATCTCCCGCTTTCTACAGCAACGCCGCCGACGCCTCGAGCATCTTTGTGGTGGACGCCTGCCGCTTTTGAAGCTCCGTGAACTCCCGCACATAACGGAGGAGCATGGCACTCCTCTCCTCCTTGATCTCATGGAGCTCCATGTCCTTGGCCCTGAGCTCCGCATCCTTGGCATGGAGCTCCTGTGTCAGGCGCCTCACCTCGGACTCCGTTATCTACGCCGCCATGGCACCAGGTAGAAGCAATGGGGAGAGGAAGAAAAGGGGGTGAAACGGCTGAAAGGCAATGCAATCTACGGGAAGGTGGAGGGAGCGGGGAATCTTTTGGTTTTCACCACGGTAAAACACCAGTCGATGACTTCTCACATCAGGGAGCGGTGGGTTTTTACAGGCGGAGTCATCGTGACTAATTGCTGCCGCGCCTGCTCCCGTCAATGAAAAAATTAAAAATCCTGCCGCGCCTGCTCCCATCAATCAAAAAATTAAAAATCCTGCCGCACCCAAACACCAGAGCAATGCCGCGGTGGATATTTAAATTTACCTGCCGGCAAGTAGATAAAAAAAGGGGTGAAAAAACAAATGTGGCGGCGGCCTAGCTAATCAGTCGAACTAGCCCAACTAGCTAGCCAGCGTGCTTCACTGATGTACTCGGCGGGAAAGGTGGTCTTTCGTGATTTGACGACTCATTTACTTGCTTCGGCGCTATGACCGAGGAGGACCCAGAAAACGCGCGGTAGGGCGTCCCACGTCAGGAAGAATATATGCGTGCACCACCCGGGAGGACCCCGAAACCGCGCGGTAGGGTGTGCCACGTCTCGGCACGGAGGAAAAATGTGCGTGTAAAAATATATTGTATCAGACGTAGTACCTATGGTTCGACCTCGGGACCCAGCCAGTCGGTCGAAAACACCCCACTAGCCACACAGCTTCATCATGCAAACGTGGCACAGAGGATAGATGTGGTTAGCTCCATCTTGACCAGCCACAACGTCTCTTATTCTAGGCGATTCTTCTATTTTCCAAGCTTTTTTTAGTTGTAATAACACCACGGCAAGCTAGCGTCGCTCTTCGTGTGTGCCCGTGCAAAGGTTAGACGATGGAGAGAAGAGAGATTGAGATCGCAGACCTGGGACCCACCACATGCACGTGTTGACGAGGCACTCCCTCTACTCTACTCAACGCAAGTACTGTATAAAATCAAGTTATGGGACAAAGCCAACAACCGTTCGTTTTTTCAGGCTATCGACTTACGCTTTGTAGTCCAGGTTGCTAGTTCGAATCTCGTCTTTCAGATTTGTTAGTTTTAGGTCCAAATTTGATTAATGACAAGTGGGACCCCCGTGTGTTGTTCCGATATTTTAGTGTAGGATGGTTTTTTTGAACAAACACTTTGCGCGGTTAGACAAGTAACGGCACGAGTTACACGTATTTTGCAAGTTTACGAACAAAAATGACAGCGGCATAGAATATCACATCCACCCCGCAGCTTAGATACTATGGTGATACGAGTTTTTACACCATTGGAAGTGAGATCCAATGGCTTGGGAGTAGTCTTTGTAATTATGCGCAATTTCCAAACTCTCCAAAGTTTTTTTTGCAAATAAAACATTCAGGCCTCGTGTGTGCCGCTGCATCTTCGATCCAACGGCTCCCCGGGGCTCATATTAGGTGCTCCCCGTAGCTTAATTACCCGCTACGGTGATATGAGCATCTAGGTTGTATGATCAGTGATCAGATGGCACATGCGTAGTACTTGTACTTTCTGCGCATTTCCCAAACTCTATCAGCCGTATATTGCAAAAACATTCAAACCTCCTACTGTGGGCCGATAGATCTCAGTGAACTCGTATCACCATAGAATCTATGGTGCGGGAGCACCTCATACTCTCCCGTGCGAGGAAACATAAGGTGCTATCGCAGCTTGGATGCTACGGTGATACGAGCTTGGAGGTCGTTTGATCTGAGATCCAATGGCATCTGAGCAGTCTTTGTGCTTGTAAGCAGTGGCCGAACTCTTTTGGGGCTTTTCTGCAAAAAAACCATTCGAACCACCGAGGAGGTGTTGGGTCACAAATCCAACGCCTCCGAAGAGCTTGTATCACCAAAGCATCTAAGGTGTGGTAGCACATGATATTCTTACATACAGGAGAATATGATGTCCTCCTTCATCTTAGATGCTACGGTGATACAAGCTTCGAGGTCGTTGGATATGGGATCAAAGGGCATCTAAGTAGGTTTTGTACTAATTGTGTGCAATTCTCAAACTCATCAAGGTTTCATGCAAAAATATTAAGACACATCATGTGAGCTGCTATATCTCAGATCTACAAGCTCCAAGCAACTCGTATTGGCATATAGCATCTAAGGTATGGGGGCACATGATATTCTCCCGGGGAGGAGGGGTGGGGGTGCACAACCAATCGGTGGTTGGGAGGGTGGGGACAAATATAATCTAAACAACCCTAAACAGAGCTCCACAATTTTATCTAAGGTCGAGGGGTTGACCCCCGACAATCATAGCCCCGCCTAAACACAACATTTGCATGTACTGTAGTACTAGACTTAATATTCATGTTTCAGTTTCATGTTCATTTTAAATATTGAACTGAGGACCATGGATGTCTTACATTTTACTCCCTTCATTCCTAAATATTAGTCTTTTTAGAGGCTTCAAATGGATTGGCACATACGGATGTATATAGACATATTTTAGAGTCTAGATTCACTCATTTTGCTCCGTATGTAGTCACTTGTTGAACTCTCTAAAAGACTAATATTTAGGAATAGAAGGAGTATTTTTGAATTCGTGTCATACATGCATGGTTTTGAAAAATAGATGCACTATACTTATTGGATTGTTGTTGTGTTCGTGCGTGTGTGTCTGTGTGTGTGTGTGTGTGTGTGGTCATATGCTTGATACATACAAAGTTTTCTCACCTCCATATTGTTCATCTTTTAAATTTGAATTTGCATTGGAAAACTTACTAGGGATACCATGAAATGTGAAATCCACGTTGAGATCACTATATCACAAACTCACTCTAATTCAACAACTCGTCATAAATCAATTACCACGTTGAGATTAGTATTTGCAAGGAAAATACGGGTATTGTAATACACATAGATTCGTTCGGCAATTTAAAAGGTTCCTTTCGTATTCTCGAATGGTAGGACCCAACGGCGTACCAGCCAGACCTTGGCTCGTGTTGATCCTAAAAAAACCGGGCTCGTGTCCTTCGGTCGCGTGCGTGGTACGCACATTAGGCAACCCCAACTAGTCGAGCCTCAGCGTTTCAAGTCGAAATATCTGGCGGCCAGAATTCCAGCCCTAGGAAATTCCCCTCATGTCCCCGGTCCATAATGACTACCGATGAACAACGGAGGGATGCTTTAGTAACTAGACAATGTTACCTACCGTGCCGAGCACGGTTCAATTCCCTCGGTCGCCGCTCGTCAAGGTCACCCGTCAACTACATTGCCTAGTACTACTACTACTACTACTACTACTACTACTACTACTACTACTACTACTACTACATGAGGATGAGCACAGAATTGATCCCGTTTGTTCGTGCCTAGTACTTGACTTAATATATCAGGCAATGCACTGGTACGGGGGGATTATCCTTTTACTCTGCATATATAACTTGTCTGAAGTCTAACTAAGCAAAATGTTTGACCAAATCCTTTCTTAAGAAATACAACAGGACAGATGTACGACTTGAAAATTTATTGCATGATGCAGGTTATGATATTGTTTTGAATCCTGGATCTTAAATTTCAGAAAATCCAAAAGTGAGCATAAATTCTTGAAACTAAGCATGGTCACGTGATATGGCACAAATATTACTTCGTAAGTTTTTTCTTCAATTCGAGACAAGCTGCTTATGACAAGTTGCACAAATGAAGAGCCAAGGTATTTTGGAACAAAGACCTGTCACGTAAAGGCGAACGCTTTCACTATTGAAACCGTGGTCCTTTACGTGCCACCACGAGTCCCCGCTTCTCATCGGCAGGTGCCGTCCCAGCAAGCGTGTGAGTCGACGGGAGGCGTGCGAGCAGACCGCTGCGCCGGATATCAGGGAGGCATGCGAGCAGACCGCTGTGCAGACTCACCGGGAGGCGAGCCCTTTGACTAGGCTCCGCCGCCCACCGTCGTCCCAACTGCTCCCACTTTTAATGTCGCCGGTGCCACAGTTTAAAATCAACCCCGCACTACCCGGTATCGCTACAATCCTCTCACTTCCTCTCCGATTCTCCTGTCGTCTACCTCCAACTAGCCTGACCTAAACGTACGCCATGCCACATCACGATGGTCTTCCCTTAGTGTTCCAGTGTCATGAGGAAGACACCCAGCCGGAATCTCAAGAACATAAGGAGCTTTGGGACGAGCTTGAACTGGCCTTGCAGGAAGACGCCGCGCGTGTCCCCGCTCCCGTTCCGGCTCCCGTCACCCCGACTGCGCCAGCGCCCATCCCCGTGGCATTGATGGGCTGGGAGCCGCACATTGTCGCCGATCTTGATGCCACGGGGTTCCACGAGGTCCCCGCCAACTTTCACGCGCCCGTGCACCTGCCAGCGCATGCGCCTGCGCGTGCACTGACGTGCACGCCCATGCCGATGCCCGTGCACCTGCCAGCGCATGCGCCTGCGCGTGCACTGATGTGCGCGCCCGTGCCGGTGCCCGTGCACACGAATGCCTCCGCCGCGCCGTTGACAGCGCCTGTCCCCGCGCGGGTGCTAGTGCCCCCCTCAGCGGCATGGATGGCCGCCGTTGACCACTTCCTTGCACCAACGCCAGTCGCCTCCTCCCGCCAGTTGACTCGCTCCAAAGTCCAGAACATTTTGGCCTTCCTTGAAGCTAGGCCAACGTCCAGGAGTATGCCAACAACGGCGCAAGACGCCGCCGTCGCCGTCGGTCAGTGGCCCGACGACACACAGAGCACGGTAGAGGAGCCGCTTCCCATCGCGAGACGCCCCCGCCGCCGCCACGTAATCTAAATTTGCCATGAAAATCGTTCGGATTGCCATGCTTAAAATCCGAACGTTTATCATTTCCGTTTATTTTATATCGATCGACGTATAATTTAAAGTCGGAGTCAGACTGAATGAAATGTATGGTTTGATCTATTGAATGTACTGCTAGAGCCATATCAAATTAAATATAAAACGTCATCAAGCCACATGTATTCCTTGTCATCCAACGACCTAGACTGCTTCAATGTCGAGCACTCAACACGTTTAGCGTGCAGTTAATTTCATGCCAAAAATAGTGCTAATCACATGACAACACACAAATAATATCCTAGTAGTTAATATCCGCATGCACTTAATATACTTCCAAATTAACATGCATTGCGCGTACACACTGACTAGTGCTGCTAGTACATGAAACTGGTGTTGTGACTTGTGAATGCATCCAGATATGGTCAACAGCAACATCGCCCGCGAGTTCTTCCTGTTTGCCCGTGTGTCTAAACGCAGAAGGGGAGGAGAGAGAGAGAGCACACATGGAACCCACCAGTAAGTGAAGGCGAATAGTACTAAAAATAATATTACCTGTTATCCATTATTAGGCCGTGGTAATATAAAAACATTATGTGAACAAAGGGGGTACAACAAACATTGCTATTCTACGTATGTTGCCTATTGACGTGCGGCTTGAAGGCCCGGTCGCATGTTCGATCCTCGTCCTTTATTTTTTAATTTGTATATGGGTCCAAATTTGTTTCATGACATGTGGGCCCCTCGGTGTGTAGTTTGTAGCACTTTAATTTGTGGGTCGAAATTTGTTCCATTCCAAGTGGACTATCGGTGTGTAGTTTTGTAGCTTATTTATAATAATTAAAGAGAACAACATAGTTTTTTCAATAATACCATGGTGCGATGTTGAAGGCGAGAAAGGACGTGCGAGAGAGCGATGACCGAGCCAGAGGGAAATCAACTAGGGGAGTTGCGTGGGTTGCAACGGCGTTTGTAGTAGTTGTGGGCCGAATGCTACAAAAATATAATCTAAACCGACCGGAATAAATGCCTACACAAATTAATCCAAGGTTGGAGTGCCCCTCGCAATGTAAATAGCTCCGGCTTTGCGAGGGATGGAGAGGTAGTAGCTTCAACGCATGGAAGATACGGTATGAGAAAGCAAGGTCAATTGAGAGACATATAGATAGAGAGACAAAGTGAGTGTGGTCCGACATTCATTGAACAAATATATATGCTCCGGAGAGATATTGTCCGATTGAGCTTTTGGTAAGGGTGAGGGCTGTAAGATAGAGCTTGAGAGATGATCCAGTCACAGACGTGTAGATATATTTTGTGCGTGGGAGGAAGCAAGGTCAACCGATCACATAGGGTCGCTGTGCGATCAAAAGAGTGAGACGGGTTGGAGAGAGTGACCTAGATAGACGATGTGCGTGAGAGAGTATACAATGTGAATAGGTCGAATTGGGCTCAAACATGGTGATATATCGTTTTTGTCCGAGAAAGAGCGAGGTAAATCGAGACATACAGAGAGAGAGAGAGAGATAGAGAGAGAGAGATTGAGTGAGCGTGGCCCACCATGAGGTCGAAAGAGTGGCGGCGGTTTGGATGGACTGACCTAGATAGACAATCTGCGTGAGAGAGTATAGAGTGTGTCGATCGAGGCCCGAACAGGGAGATATATCATTTGTGTGTGAAAGAAAACGAGGTTAAACGGGACTCAGATAAAGAGAGCAAGATTGAGCGAGTGTGGCCCGCCGTGCGGAAGAAAGAGTAAGACAGTCTCGAGGGAGTGACCTAGATATACAACGTGCGTTCATGCGCACGAGAGGTTGGGGGGGCTAGATAGGGAATGCATGTATTTAGCGCGAGAGGGTGAGAGGGAGAGGGGGAGAGAGAGAGAGCTCGGCATGGGGTGCAATGGCAGGTGTGTGAGGTAAATACATTTGGTAACAGGAGTGGAAAAAGGGGTTGTGTAGTTGAGAGACTTAGAGATCGAAACATGGAGAGAAAGAATGAACGTGTGTTGGAAACCGATAGCTTGCTAAGGTGGTTAGGAGAGGAAGATTGACCGATACTGGAAGTATGTAGCGTTTGTGCGCGGGGGGGGGGGCTAAAAACAAAATTTGAATGTACATAGTACGAGACTTAATATCGATGTTTCAAATCGGTGTACATTGTAAGATTTGAACCGAGGTCCAGGCATACGGGTAATTATTTCGAATTCATGCCATACTAAGTTTCGAAAAGTTGACATTGGCTCAATTTGTTATGCTATTTTGTAGGTCATATGTTTGAATCCATCCAAAAGGTTTCTCATACCATGGTGTTCATCATATACATATGAATTTGTATTAAAAAAGTAGCATGGATACAGTGAAATGCGAAATCCACGTTAGAATTGGAGATCGCTACGTGACACACACTCTAATTCAAATAACTAACTACGTGACACACACTCTAATTCAAATAACTAATTATGTGACACACTCTAATCCACGTTAGCGTGGGTACCGTTTCAATTTTTTCAAATAACTCCTCATTAATTAATTTATAGTACTCCCTCTATTCACTTCTATAAGACCTTGAAGACATTTCAGACACTGTGCAAAACAGTTCATTTTAAGTTGTCTGAAACGACTTACAAAAGTGAACGGATGGAGTATCTCGTTTTAAATGACTAATTATTGCAAGGAAAACACGGGCATGGTAATACATACAGATTCGTTTGCAAATGAAAGAAGATTCGTTTGCATTCTCAAATGTAGGCGCACCAGGCAGACCAGGGTCGTGTCGGGGTGGACGCTGCTTCGGTGCCTTAAAGGCAACTGCCCTTGGGTGACTGACATGTGGGCCAGCCACCTGTTGGGCCCACATGTCATGGACACAAAGGCAGGTGCCTTAAGGCAACGAAGCATAGTCCTGTCGGGGTGCCGCAGTCCCTGTCGCCGTCGTCTTCAATGGTTCCTGACGAGGACGGCGCCCTCCTGTTCGTCTCGAGCGCCAAGTCTCGCTCCCTGCTTCCTCTGAAGTCGCTGCACCAAGCCCCGCCTCCTGCATCCCTGCATCGAGCGCCATGGTCGTCCTCTTCTTCAGATCAAGGCTCCAGCCTTCGGATCCGGTTCCCCTCAGCAACCACATCGAGCTCCGGCCGGTGCAGCCTCGCGCCTTCCTTCGCGTCTTGCCGTTGCCACGAACCCTCCCTATTGCCTACATCTCCTCTGGCAGCGCCGCCGTGCCTGCACGCCTATGGTGAAGCTCTGGTGAGCCAAGCCGCACCCGTGCCCCTGTTTCTTCCTTCCCCTTCACCTTCAATCTCTCACCCGTCTCCCTCTCTCTCTGATGCGTCCACAGGAGGAGCATCACCCTCGCCGGAGTCCTTCTCCTTGCCGCTGCCTCCGCCAATCCCTCATCGCCGGCCTCCCCTGCTTCTGCGTGCTGGGACGACGACCAGCGCCAAGTCCCGCTCGTTCTGGAGCGTTGACCGCGCCCCTCCACCTCGTTCGATCC
The DNA here is from genome assembly GCF_018294505.1 of Triticum aestivum. Taxonomy (NCBI): domain Eukaryota; kingdom Viridiplantae; phylum Streptophyta; class Magnoliopsida; order Poales; family Poaceae; genus Triticum; species Triticum aestivum. Next base: position 316,265,925 of record NC_057805.1, read on the forward strand.
CGCCAGCGTGGACGAGCACCACGGCCTAGCCTCAACCCAGTTGGATCTGCCTGCCCCAAGCCTCTACACCGACTGGGCCTTGGCCCATGGTGAGAAGCCCCCCCAGCGCCTGCTCTTGTTGGCCCATTTGATCAGATTCGGCCTGATACATTTTTTTCCTGCGTTGGATGAATTATCTATTTATCCAGAGACTGCAGTTTTTCAGAAAACCCCTTAATGTTCATGCATCAATAATTCACTAACCATGCATTGGAATAAAATAAACTATATATGTAAGATGCTCAGTTTTTCATGTACTTTCATAATACGCAGCATTCATCCATGTTAAAAATGTTTAAAATGCTGTTTGATTACATTTGCTCAAATGCCATGTTAAAATGATTTATTTCATAACTAAATAACCGTAGCTCCATTTTAAATAAACTTTATATGTAAATGGGGTGGAAAAATGCCTAGTTTAACTTGGTGCACTTTGTTTTACTGTTTAACAACATTAAAATATGTTTTAGGGCAGAACAGTAGCAAATCTATAATATGGACATGAGGATTTTCCGGAATTGTTGTTTGTTGTTCCGGCCTCTTTTAAACTTGCCTAGATAGTTAGTTTACTTATGTTTCACCTCTTGCCATCTTAATCAACATTTAATATTGTTGGGTGCCTAAACGGGAGCTAACTAAATAGTTGAATGTGGTGTTTCGTCAATATGCAACTCGTTGCATATTGACCTCCACTTAATTTGTAGTATTGTGTGTTGCAGTTTGCCATGCCATGCCTTATTAAAGCGGACATGCATCATACTTGTTTGTGCATCATGCCATGTTTATGCTTGTGCATTTACCATGTTGTTTGTTTCTTTCCGGTGTTGCTTCTTAGTTCCGGTAATGTTGCGATTGTGAGGATTCTTTCGACTACTCCCGTTCGTCTTGTTCATGGACTCGTTCTTCTTCCTAGCGGGATTTCAGGAAAGATGACCGTCACCTTGGATCTCACTACTATCATTGCTATGCTAGTTGTTCCGTTCTATCGCTTTGTTGCCCTACCTATCTCTTGTTGATCAAGCCTCCCAAATTGCCATGTCAGCCTCTAACCTTTTCACCTTTCCTAGCAGACCGTTGCTTGGCTATGTTACCGCTTTGCTCAGCCCCTCTTATAGCATTGTTAGTTGCAGGTGAAGTTGAAGATTGCTCCATGATGGACATGATTATGTTGGGATATCACAATATCTCTTATTTAGTTAGTGCATCTATATACTTGGTAAAGGGTGGAAGACTCGGCCTTATGCCTGGTGTTTTTTTCCACTCTTGCCGCCCTAGTTTCCGTCATACCTGTGTTATGTTCCTTGATTTTGCGTTCCTTATGTGGTTGGGTGATTTATGGGACCCCCTTGACAGTTCGCTTTGAATAAAACTCCTCCAGCAAGGCCCAACCTTGGTTTTACCATTTGCCTCACCTAGCCCTTTTTCCCTTGGGTTTCCGGAGCTCGAGGGTCATCTTTATTTAACCCCCCAGGCCAGTGCTCCTTCAAGTGTTGGTCCGAACCGAGCCGCCCATGGGGCCCCCTCAGGGAAACTCGAGGTCTGGTTTTACTCGTAGCCTGTCTCATCCGGTGTTGCCCTGAGAACGAGATATGTGCAGCTCCTATCGGGATTTGCCGGCACATCGGGTGGCTTTGCTGGTATTGTTTTACCATTGTCGAAATGTCTTGTAAACCAGGATTCCGAGACTGATCGGGTCTTCCTGGGAGAAGGTATATCCTTAATTGACTGTGAGAGCTTGTGATGGGTTAAGTTGGGACACCAAGGGAGGGTATAAACTTTTGAGAGTCGTTCCCGCGGTTATGTGGCAGATGGGAATTTGTTAATGTCCGGTTGTAGATAACTTGACACGAGATTCGAATTAAATTGCATCAACCGCGTGTGTAGCCGTGATGGTCTCTTTTCGGCGGAGTCCGGGAAGTGAACACGGTTTTGGGTTATGTTTGACATAAATAGGAGTTCAGGATCACCTCTTGATCATTGCTAGCTTCACGACCGTTCCGTTTGCTCTCTTCTCGCTCTTATTTGCGTATGTTAGCCACCATATATGCTTAGTCGCTGCTGCAACCTCACTACTTTACCCCTTCCTTACCCATTAAGCTTTGCTAGTCTTGATACCCATGGTTATGGGATTGCTGAGTCCTCGTGGCTCACAGATTACTACAACAACAGTTGCAGGTGTAGGTTATGCGCTGATCATGATCCGAGAGCGATGTTTGCTTATTTTGGAGTTCTTCTTCTGCTTCTTCTTCGATCAGGGGATAGGTTCCAGGTCGGCAGCCTAGGCTAGCAGGGTGGATGTCATTTGAGTTTCTGTTTGTGTTTCATCCGTAGTCGGATGGTGCTCTTATGTATGATGATGTTGTATTCGTGTGGCATTGTATGGCTCTTGTATGTGTCCCCATCTATTATGTAATGTTGATGTAATGATATCCACCTTGCAAAAGCGTATCAATATGCGGTTCTATCCTTGGTGGGGCCTTCGAGAGTCTTTAGGATAGTATCGCATATTGGGCATGACAAGTTGGTATCAGAGCCTCGACCGACCATAGGAGCCCCCTTGATTGTTGGTCGTTGTTGAGTCTAGAAGAAAACTATCTTGAGTCTTAGGATTATATATATCGGAGAGTAGGATTCTTTTTACTCCTCAGCCCCCTTCGTCGCTCTGGCGAGGACTCTCGATGTAGATGTTTTGTCTTTCCTCTCCTCAATTTTTCACAATTTGTTTTAGGATCACGCATGTATCTTGGGATCGTTCCAATTTTCTTGTGATGAGAACATTGTTCTTGGTGCCTCCTGACATTTAGGGGTTGTGGCAGTGTCCCGGGGAGTTGAGCTCCGAGGTGTTGTCGTCACAATTTTATCGTTGCAGTTGTGGAATACCTGAGTTTTGCCGACATCGAAAATCTCTTTTATGCAGTTGTTGGTGAGATAACCTCGATGCCACCCAGTACTGGGGAGTTCGGGAGTATTGCCATAGCTCGTATAACGGATGCTTTTCGAAGGTTAAGGTACATGATTTCAGGAGTTTTCTTGGTTATGTGTTGACGGATGGATACAGCTGGATGTAGGGATTGTTAGTTTGGGTGAGATATATTGCTTACCTTGTATCCCCAACACCAGATTGCATAACCAGAAAGTTTCGGGAGTTTTATAGATGGGAATTCAAGTAGCTCCTAAAATATCTTTCCGACAGATGCATGATATGAGATCGGGATTCGACGTCTAGTGGTCCGCCTATCCACGGTCGTTTTTACGGTGGTCTCGTTGTGTCTTAAAGAGCCCTTGGCTATGCTGGTTCGGGGACACTTCGTATGTCATGTGCACTGCCTTGTACATGATGGTGTTGTACGATCAATCCCGTTTGGGCCCCACCATGAAAACTTCGGATGAAATCTCTATCATATGTTTGTTCCAGCTTATTTCTGCAAGCCAATCCTTTGTTTTGTTTTGAGTTGTGGTATTTGAGTTGCTTCAATGTCAATTGTTGATTCCATACCGTCCAAGCGGTGTTCTCATATTTCTATGGGAGTACTAATCCTTTTGATCATCGAGATTGTCATGTCAATTCTTTCCAACCGGCGTGCTTCTCTTCAAGTGGATTCGATCATTTCGACATTCGCGAGATCAATTCTAAGTTTTTCTCAATGGTGTTTCTTCCATCCGTCCCAAGTTGCCTTTGTTTCCCGCCCTCCCACCTTTTTTCTTCCAGGACTCAGATTTCTTAATCATGTATCCTTTTATTTGTGGGAAGTCTCTTCACTCTTTTCAATCAATGTTCTGATCCGGTGATCCCTCGTGAAGATGCTCACGAGCTTCAAGTTCAACATTCTTCATTCTCGTATTCTTTTCCGGTGGATTTAACTCAAGCTTTCGGTGTTGATCATATCCCTTTCCTCGTTTCAAATGTTTCCCATGCTGGTGCACCTCTCAATCACTCACCTCTTGTTATTCATTTGTTTCAGAGTGTTGAATATATCTCAGAAGATTTGTGTTTCCATTCTTAATCCGTTCAAGCTATTTGGAGATTGTTATCTCATTCAAGCCATTTAATTCAACCGGTGCAATCTCTCTTAAAAATCGTTCAACGGTGTATCTTTTTAGTGGGACCTAACCCACAGGTCTTTTCCTAGGATCTTACCGAACTCTTCTAATTATCAGGAGCGATTCTCAAATTCATTTCCAAGTTTGACATAAGAATGAATTATCATCAGTCATATTCCTTCTCCAAGATCGCTTTTAAAACATTTTCATCATTGGTTCAACATTTCTATTCTTCATTGCTCCGGAGTGTCTCATAAATTTTCATGGTGGTTCTCATCTTCATTCTCAACATTTGAAGACCGAAGAAGGATTTCTCTTCAATCTTGCTCCATTCTCTTCAAGATTCATGGTTCTAGCTTCATGCCATCCTCTCATAATTGTTTACGATTGTCAGAATTCTTTTCACCCATCCGACGCATTTCAAGGGTTGCTTTCTTTCCTCGATTATCCGAAGGCCATTATTTCAGAAGATCTCTCAAGTCTGAATTGATGCCTCTTTGTTCGTCTCCATATTCTTCCGGTGCTTTGTTCAAGTATTCTTTAATCAGTTCATGATCTCTTTGTTCTCTTGTATCTAAATCCCCTCAAGTATCTTCATTCGTTTTCCAATTCTTCCCGGTGAATTGTGCCTTTGCTACTTTCATTTTCAATTCTTACGGTGGTTTGTCCAAGATTCCTCTTCCTTTGCTATCATATCAATTCATTCATTGTTTCCAAATCCCACCGGTGGTTCCATCAATACCTTCTCAAGTTTACGCTATATCTCTCTTAATCCTTTCTACGAGAATAAGTAGTATGCTAAATCCATTGCTTGTCATCAATTTAATTTGATGAAGGATAAGCATACAATAAATCTTATTCTTATTTCCTCGAGGTGATTCAATTCTTTTCTTCCGGAGATTGTTCATGATGAAGTAATTCTCGGTTCTAGTGTTTCATATTTTCTTTTCCGGAGTTCCAAGTTTTCCGCATTATCTCATCGCGAAGGTCCATCTAAATCATGTCAAGGCTTGAATCCTATGCTTTTCATCCTTTTGTTTACTGGAGGCTCTACATGGTGGTTCATCAAGGATTCCTTTCATTCTTCAATTGTTCTTCAAGTTTTTCTCTCGGAGTCATGATCCGCCAAGCTATACTCAAAAATAAACATGGTGTTCAATACATGTCTTGTTTTGAGGAGTTCAAGTATTCTTCATCTTGCATTCCAAAGTACAATTCGTTGTACCTTATCATTTGAGATGGTGTTATGTCATTCTTGACAATTTGAGTTCGTGTTTCATGATTCACATGTTGTCAAGAATGAGATATTTTAAATCCATCAATCTCTTTGTTGGAGTTATCTTGTGTCATATTTCACCTAAAGCCTTCCCTAAGGAATGTTGCTATTGTGGTGATTATAAATGGTCCAAGTTATCTCTCTATCACCTTGGTGGAAGAGGTTTTTTATCTCTTCGGTGCTCTCAATCAAATCAATGGTCTTCGTTAGTGGCCGTTTGTCACCTCATAATGTTGAGATGTTTCCATAAGCCCACTACAAACTTATTCTTTTCGTTGTTGGTTTTCCAACAACTCCGTTCTAACCTTCTTGGAAGGATGCTTCTCAAATTCAATTGTGGTAGAAGTTATCATTTCCTTCTTCGTTCTCTTATTCTGGCGATCTATCTTCTATTCGTTCGTCCCGGAGGCATTGCGATGTTGCTCTCTTTGACCCAGCGTCTCGTTTCATCAAGATCATGTTCTTTTACATGCTTATCCATTTAACCAGACTGTTGTGTCTATCATTCCTCTTTTAACCAGAGTCTCATCCAAGTGCTTTCATTTTGCCAAGTTCAAATTCTATTCCTTCCATTTCCAACCGGAGTGTTGTATCATCTCTTCAATATCTTTTCGTCTTATCAAGTTTTCTTCTATTTTCTATTGGAGTGCTGTCCAAATTCTGTCATTCTTGTTCCTTGGCTATCTCATTATACCGAGGTGGTCATATTCTTTTCGTTCGTGAAACTCTTGATTCATGTCTTTGCAACCTTCAAGTTTTTGTAATGTTCCTTGTTCCTCTTTTCTAATGGATTGTTTGCAATCTCGTTCATTTCTGTTGTACTCTTTCTTTTAAATTGCTCAACCTCTCAAGGTTCGTGGTTTCACTCGTTCGTCAAAGAAGCAACTCCGTTTTACCTCTTCTCTTCCTCTTCCATTTCTCTTCGGTGCCATCCTAGATCTCGGGACGAGATCCTCTTGTAGTGGTGGAGTGTTGTAACACCCCAGATGTACTTTCCATAATTGAAACTCCAACTCTTGCCATTTCCGGCTATGTGATATATTATTTTCTCCGTGGTTGGGTTTTTGTCTTTCGGTTTGCATTTTGTTCATTTCATGCATTTCATCATCGCATCATCCGCATTGCATCTGCATGTTTTCATAAAACCTCGTAGCCGTTCGTAGTTACCATTTCTATCTTAGTCTTCGTTGACCTGTTGTCAGACCGCTTGTCCTTGTTGACCTTCTCTCAGACCAATTGGACCCCTCTCTTCTCTCTTTCTCCGAGACCAACAAAAACCCCCTTGTCCCCGTGGCCTTTCGTCGGACCCCATTGTCTTTGTTTTCCCCTCTCGTCTAAATGCCCACCCTCTCTGCACAGCCACCAACCCCTTTGCGCGCGTCCGAAACTGCCCCGAACCCGAACCGGTCGGTCGTGACCGATGAGTCTGGATCATCCCCTAACATCTATAAAACATGTCCATTTTATTATTTGGACTCCCTGCCTATTTTGTTCTGGACCGTTTGATTGCGATCGAAGGGACGGATTAGCCCCTAAACTAACCTAATCCAACTACTATTTAAACCGACCTAACCCTAAAATCTCGGATGGCTGTCCCATCCTTCCCATCCCTGTCGCCACCCACCTACCTTTCTTCCTCGGGATCCCCTCATTCCCCCCCGATCCAGATCCTCTCTCACCCTCAGACCACCTCCCTCGATTTGCACCGCCGCCCAACCACTACCTCCAACCAGCGCCTACATCCTCGTCCCCGTGCCCGCAGCAGCGGAGCAGGAGCCCTCACGCCCGAGCCTCGCCTACCCTGTAGGTCGCGCCCTCCGGTGACCCCGCTGCCGGCCGCCACGACCAGGACCGGCCTTGTCCTGCTCCTCTCCTCCTCCCGTTTTCCCCTCTCTCTCTCTCTCTCACGATGGCCCTCTCTCTCTCTCCTTCCTAGGACGAATAGGAGCTCCCGCCGCTGCACCATGTTGTCGTTCCTCTGCTTCTTCCCTAGTGCCGCGTCAAGCTCCATCGCCCAAGCTGCGTTGTCGCCTGCCGCAGTCCCTGTCACCGTCGTCTTCAACGGTTCTTGACGAGGACGGCACCCTCCTGTCCGTCTCGAGCGCCAAGTCCCGCTCCCTACTTCGTCTGAAGTCGCTGCACCAAGCCCCGCCTCCTGCGTCCCTGCATCGAGCGCCATGGCCGTCCTCTTCTTCAGATCAAGGCTCCAGCCTTCGGATATGGTTCCCCTCAGCAACCACATCGAGCTCCAGCCAGTCCAGCCTCGTGCCTTCCTTCGCGTCCAGCCGCTGCCATGAACCCTCCCCGTCGCCTACATCTCCTCCGGCAATGCCGCCATGCCTGCACGCCTATGGCGAAGCTCTGGTGAGCCAAGCCGCGCCCGTGCCCCTATTTCTTCTTTCCCCTTCACCTTCTATCTCTCACCCGTCTCCCTCTCTCTCTGATGCGTCCACAGGAGGAGCATCACCCTCGCCGGAGTCCTTGTCCTTGCTGCTACCTCCGCCAATCCCTCATCACTGGCCTCCCCTGCTTCTGCGTGCTGGGACGATGACCAGCGCCAAGTCCCGCTCGTTCTGGAGCGTTGACCACGCCCCTCCACCTCATTCGATCCCGCCAGCGTGGACGAGCACCACGGCCTAGCCTCGGCCCAGCTGGATCTGCCTGCCCCAAGCCTCTACACCGACTGGGCCTTGGCCCATGGTGAGCAGCCCCCCAACGCCTGCTCCTGTTGGCCCGTTTGATCAGATTCGGCCCGATACATTTTTTCCTGCGTTGGATGAATTATCTATTTATCCAGAGACTGCAGTTTTTTAGAAAACCCCTTAATGTTCATGCATCAATAATTCACTAACCATGCATTGGAATAAAATAAACTATATATGTAAGATGCTTAGTTTTTCATGTACTTTCATAATACGTTGCATTCATCCATGTTAAAATTTTCTCAAATGCTGTTTGATTAAATTTTCTCAAATGCCATGTTAAAATGATTTATTTCATAACTAAATAACTGTAGCTCCATTTTAAATAAACTTTATATGTAAATGGGGTGGAAAAATGCCTAGTTTAACTTGGTGCACTTTGTTTTACTGTTTAACAACATTAAAATATGTTTTAGGGCAGAACAGTACCAAATCTATAATATGGACATGAGGATTTTCCAGAATTGTTGTTTGTTGTTCCGGCCTCTTTTAAACTTGCCTAGATAGTTAGTTTACTTATGGTTCACCTCTTGTCATGTTAATCAACATTTAATATTGTTGGGTACCTAAACGGGAGCTAACTAAATAGTTGCATGTGGTGTTTCGTAAATATGCAACTCGTTGCATATTGAGCTCCACTTAATTTGTAGTATTGTGTGTTGCAGTTTGCCATGCCTTGCCTTATTAGACCGGACATGCATCATACTTGTTTGTGCATCATGCCATCTTTATGCCTGTGCATTTACCATGTTATTTGTTTCTTTCCGGTGTTGCTTCTTAGTTCCGGTAATGTTGCAATTGTGAGGATTCGTTCGACTACTCCCGTTCGTCTTCTTCATGGACTCGTTCTTCTTCCTAGCGGGATTTCAGGCAAGATGACCGTCACCTTGGATCTCACTACTATCATTGCTATGCTAGTTATTTTGTTCTATGCTTTGTTGCGCTACCCACCTCTTGTTGATCAAGCCTCCCAAATTGCCATGTCAGCCTCTAACCTTTTCACCTTTCCTAGCAAACCGTTGCTTGGCTATGTTACCGCTTTGCTCAGCCCCTCTTATAGCATTGTTAGTTGCAGGTGAAGTTGAAGATTGCTCCATGATGGACATGATTATGTTGGTATATCACAATATCTCTTATTTAATTAATGCATCTATATACTTGGTAAAGGGTGGAAGACTCGGCCTTATGCCTGGTGTTTTGTTCCACTCTTGCCGCCCTAGTTTCCGTCATACCGGTGTTATGTTCCTTGATTTTGCGTTCCTTACGCGGTTGGGTGATTTATGGGACCCCCTTGATAGTTCGCTTTGAATAAAACTCCTCCAGCAAGGCCCAACCTTGGTTTTACCATTTGCCTCACCTAGCCCTTTTTCCCTTGGGTTTCCGGAGCCCGAGGGTCATCTTTATTTAACCCCCCGGGGCCAGTGCTCCTTAGAGTGTTGGTCCGAACTGAGCCGCCTGCAGGTCCCCCTCGAGGAAACTCAAGGTCTGGTTTTACTCGTAGCCTGTCTCATCCGGTGTTGCCCTGAGAACGAGATATGTGCAGCTCCTATCGGGATTTGCCGGCACATCGGGCGGCTTTGCTGGTCTTGTTTTACCATTGTCGAAATGTCTTGTAAACCAGGATTTTGAGACTGATCGGGTCTTCCTGGGAGAAGGTATATCCTTCGTTGACCGTGAGAGCTTGTGATGGGCTAAGTTGGGACACCCCTGCAGGGTATAAACTTTTGAGAGCCATGCCCGCGGTTATGTGGCAGATGGGAATTTGTTAATGTCCGGTTGTAGATAACTTGACACCAGATTCAAATTAAAACGCATCAACCGCGTGTGTAGCCGTGATGGTCTCTTTTCGGCGGAGTCCGGGAAGTGAACACGGTTTTGGGTTATGTTTGACGTAAATAGGAGTTCAGGATCACCTCTTGATCATTGCTAGCTTCACGACCATTCCGTTTGCTCTCTTCTCGCTCTTATTTGCGTATGTTAGCCACCATATATGCTTAGTCGCTGCTGCAACCTCACTACTTTACCCCTTCCTTACCTATTAAGCTTTGCTAGTCTTAATACCCATGGTTATGGGATTGTTGAGTCCTCGTGGCTCATAGATTACTACAACAACTGTTGCAGGTGCAGGTTATGCGCTGATCATGACGCGAGAGCGATGTGTGCTTAATTTGGAGTTCTTCTTCTGCTTCTTCTTCGATCAGGGGATAGGTTCCAGGTCGGCAGCCTGGGCTAGTAGGGTGGATGTCGTTTGAGTTTTTGTTTGTGTTTCATCCGTAGTCGGATGGTGCTCTTATGTATGATGATGTTGTATTCGTGTGGCATTGTATGCCTCTTGTATGTGTCCCCATCTATTATGTAATGTTGATGTAATGATATCCACCTTGCAAAAGCGTATCAATATGCGGTTCTATCCTTGGTGGGGCCTTCGAGTCTCTTTAGGATAGTATCGCATATTGGGCGTGACAATTTAACTCTTATTTCTTCTGGAGATATCATCTGAAATAACCAAATCCATTTTTAGCGAAGCATGACGGGGCTACGGGATCTGGTACACATCCTGCACACTTGTAAAACCTTGTAAGTATCCGTCGTCTGGTACAACATCAAGGTCGATTCCTCTTATTTGATCAACCATTTGCCGTGTCAAAAATGCAGAGGGGGATGCAAGGAGCACAAGGCCTGCACATCCAAGCAAGTGGTAACATGGACTTGTACATGGAACATCCCAAGCGCAAGCAGAGCTGCAGTGAGCCTATACAACGAGCTAGCATAAGTCCCTGCATTTCATTTAATTCGTACTGGCATTCGTGTATGATTTGTGTGCAGTGGCTGATCCACGAGTTCACGTTACCAGGGGCGAACATTTAACTTAAAAAATACGAAGGCACTTGCACTCCGGAAATCAACATAACTTGAGAAATGTGAAGCTACATGCACTTTGAAAACCAGCTAATGATCCAAAGTAGTTCAGATTATAAACACTAAATGATGCAAGCAGCAAAAAACACAAAATGCAACATGGTGTACAAGGACTACAAACATGGTCTGTACCTGCTTGAATTATTCATTCTCTGGCTGAAAATATCAAAGTGTAATTGCACGTATGACCAGCTACAAACATGGTCTGTACCTGCATATCAATATATCCATCCTGCACAAGTATGCCAATAGTTTCAAACAACAGATTAGAAAACTATGTATGCTATGTTGTCATGATACGGGGACTTTCTGGTAGATGGCCTCCATGTTTCCTCAAGCTATGAAAATGCACTATAATTTGCTTGTCATCAATGCCTGCAAATCTCTGTCTCTCTCAACATAGTAGATCATCATTAGACACTAAATCCTTCAATGAGCTTGCAAAATGCTTGCATTAGATCCCTCATTAGACACTATATGTTCATCACCAGGAGCATGTAAAATGTTTGCATCAAATCCTTCATTAGCAGTCTGTTCATTAGACACTTCAGGCTCAAGAACAACATGAGCTTGTATGTTTGCACCGGAAACTTGATTACATACATCAGATTCAGTCAGTTCAGTATTGATTGGGGGAGTTATAAAATAAGTAGAAATTGGTTTCATTTTCTCATAGATTCCCTACATACCAGCAGTTTTACAACACCGTGAGGTTTAACTATTGGCCAGAAATTGAAGAGTTGAATTAGATATAATCAGGGATGTGATGTACCTGCTCGTTGTGCATGCTACTCTTGCAAGCTGTGACTGTCCGTTTGTGCAAGCTCGATGCCATGCCCGTGCTGCCGCCGCTGCCTCCCACGCAGGCTACACCCAGGGTTGGATCTTCATCTTCTTGTCCTTCCGTTCGCTTGAAGCCCGGCGACCGCCCTCCAACGAGGGTGCGAGGAAGTGCTGTGTCGGTCTTGGCTAGGTTAGGAGCGAACCAGACTGGATGCTGGAGCGAATGAATTGGGATTTTTCCTGCTGTCGATCGATATGGGAGGCGCTCGTTTGGACCGCGAGCCTGCTATAGGGCCTGCCTTGCACTTATGTTATTGGCCCATCCAAATTGAAACATTTTTCTTCATTTTTTACATTGCCTGCTCGTGCGTTGGGACGAACAAAACTAGCGTGGGCCAACCTGGACGACTCAAACTAGGTGCACACTTTCCAGCCACCTGAGGCGGTCGCCCATACCAGCCCCTATGGTGGTGTCTCCCCTTTTTGCGTGCATGATTGGATAGTGAAAAATATTCTAGTGGCGCTTTTGATTTACCCACAGAATGGTTGAATTGCTTGTTTCTACGAACTGAGTTCGCCAATAATGTGAAGGATGCCAGTCTTTTCATCCTATTGTAGATTGCTTAGATCTCGATATGCCAAAAGTAATCGCATGAAATATACAGTAAAAGCCAGTGTGATGTGTTTGGCTACAACTAGTTTGACTACACATCCTCATATAACATATCAAGGACGCACCATCTTACCAGATTAACCATTCGACTTACCCATGCAGTGTAGGAAGAAAGAAGTATTGGGACTGTGTATCCAAGCAATTGATGCCATTGACTCCTTTGTACAACCTTGTAAGCGAAAAAGAAGTTGCAGTGTGCCTGTACAAAGAACTAGTGTAAGTTCAGTTACCCACTTCTCGGAATTTTAGTTAGCCACTTATTGCAAAATTGTTCAATTATGTTGCTTGGCTTAATTTAGTTTGCTACTGATTACATAATGGCACAGCCTATTAATCATATTGTAGACTGCGCCTATCTATGTGTTTGATACTTACTGTTAAGAATTACCTATTTGCCTTAACTTAAATATCTACTTGTTTGTTTAACTGCTTTGCTGCTGCAACAGCGGGTTACAATGATGTTAATATACTTTTCAGCATCCAATTGAAACTCTTTAATTCCTTGTTTGTTTAACTGGTTTGCTGTTATAACTCCCAGTTGAGATGTTTTGCTAACTTCAACTTTTCTGAATCCAATTGGAACTTTAATGGCAAAACAGGTTAGCCCAAGATCAAAGAGCGAGGTCCCCATGGACGTTGCATCATCCCATAGCAGTGGCACCGACCCAATCGTGCATTATGAATTGCCAACTGCTGATGCTCTAGAGGCTAAACTAGTGGTAGAAAGAGATTCTGCTTCTGCACTTAGAGATGAAGTTGACATGTTGAGGAAGCAAACAGCACAATCACAAGCAAAACTCAAGACAACCATTAAATATTTGGTGGATTTCAAAACGAAGCAAGCTGAGACTGACCAGATGTAAGGTCCTGAAGGAAAAGGAAATTAAATTCCTACTTGGTAAATCATAGGTGAAATGTTCTTTCCATAGTTGAATAACCTTTGTGTTGTCTGTTCATGTAATCAATCAAACCATTTGTTTTAGAGATCATGTAATAATTGTTTTTTTGTTTTTGGTTTGTAATTTTATTTGAGCACAAGTCTGTATTAATTGATAAGACTCAGAGACATTTCATTTGGATTGTTGTGCCAGACCTACAAATATGCCAATCGGGCTGAATGTGCATTCAGCAATAGTAGTAGTATAGATGGACCATAAGTGGCACGCATCGGAAAGGGCCAAGATGCTGGCTAAAAAAAGGATGTTGTTGTAGCCAAAAAAAAGTACAGCGGCCTGGCTTATGTATGTTAGTTGATATTATTGATCCATATACTCTATAAGTGTTTATATGTCTGTTAGTTCTGTACATTCTTGGTTGATTGACTCGGTATTTGAATCTTGATACATCGCTTGTGTACATATCTAAATGGGAGTACACATTATGCTGCGTGTGACATTTGAGTTGGACATGAAGTGTTCCAAATATTCGAATTCACCTTAAACTGGATTCTAGTTTCTGAATTTGAGTATCGGCATTTGTAAACCATATTCATATATGACAGTGGAATACATCTTTGTCGTCCTTTTGAAGATATATAAAAACACATAGAATGATTTATAAAGATTCATATAGGAATACAAAATGGATTCGAAATTAGTTGCCAGGGTAAACGTGGATGCTTATTGTCCCAAAATTCTAAAGAAGCAGCAAAATGTCCACTCCCACGTCGGCAATGCCCAAGCCAAGTGTTTGGGAGATGGAAATTACTGTCTACCCATTACACGGACAATCCATCGGCCCGATTTCCACTGCTCTAAATAGGGGTAGGTTAGTAACTTCAATTAGACGTGACACGACCGCCTCTGAGCCCATTCCGACACAGTGGGCGTCAAACATGGGCGGCAAAACACATTTGATTCAAGCTCGTCCGAAAGACCTCTGTTTCTCCCTCCATTCCCCATTCATACACGGTGGGCGGCAAAACAAACTCGACTCGGCCGAAATCGATGTAGGCAAATATTTTCAATAGGGGCAGGTTTGTAACTTCACTCAGACGTGACACAACCGCCCTACCTGTCAGCCCCGTTCATACACCGTGGGCGCCAACCATGGGCGCCAACCACCTCTCCTCGCCCGAAATCGCTCTGGGCAAATATTGGCGAGATGTGAGATTACCGTCCTATCCCCAACCGACGAGACGTCCAAATTTTAAACGGGGGCTAAGTTCGTAACTTTCCCATATTTCAGACAGGCGCGTCCCAAAAACATTGTTCCACGTACCTCTCCCTCCATTTTCCCATTCATACACCGTCCGCGCTAGAACACCCCATCCCCACACCAGCCTCCGTCCGCCACCCCATCCATCGCCGCCGTCCTCCACCACATCCATCGCCACCGTCCTCCACCATGCCGGAGCGCCTACCAAGACCGTGTCGTCCACTGCTAGAGATGGACGTTTCTCATCCACGGCGACGGACCAATAGCCTTGCATCGTGTCCTGTCGCTTCATCGGCGCCGTCGTCCTCTTTGCCGGGGCTGCTCACACGACCTTCTCTTCCACCGCAACGGGACTTATCCCCCGATGCACCCGTCTACCGTCGCAGATCTGCTTCAACGCCACCGACAGCCATCGCACCCCCGATGCCTACACGGCGCCGCAAGAGAGGTGGTACTTCATATCTCCTCAACTTTTTGATCTCAACCAGAAAATAGATCTTAACTTGGTTACTCTACTTTCTTTTCAGCTCTTAGAATTTAGTTCTTAGTTCGAAGCAAACAATGGATGCTAAATATCATTTCTCCGGTTTGCAGCTTCAAATCTGCCATGGCACAGCCATAATACGGTTTAATTGATCATGCTTAGGGTTTAATTGATCATGTTGGTTCCGTGGTGGTTTCTTTAATAGAAATCGGAGGGGAAACCCTCTTTTGCTAAAAAAATATGCTTAGAGTTTCCCCCTTTTATGATCACTATACGATCAGAATACGTGCTTCGTGTCATAATAACACTGCTCCACCCATCAAGCTAAACAAGCTTAGTTGTTCAAATACGAATCTGATATTATTAAAACAGAGTTGTTTAATTGGTCAGCTAAATGTTCCTAAATTAGTTTCAAAAATGCATGTTCGCCGCTCGGGTGTGTATCTCTACAGGGTGCCCACGGTGGGCCGGCCCACCCTGGGATTTTGGGTCGTCCCAGGCCCCGATTCCCCTCTGTTCTGCTGCGCGCTTCCGATCTCTACTCGCCCCCAGCCGCCTGCCTCGCCGGCGACTTGCCGTCCCCGGACGGCATGACTCTAGGAGGAGACGCCGGACTAACAGGAGGCCAGGAGCCGCTCGCCCAACAGCGTCACCGCTGCCCGGGCGCGCCGCCGTGCCTACCTTCCCAGTCCGTTCAGGGCTCAGGCGTGCAGCACCCACCAAGCCAACCCGATTTATCCTGAGATACGTCCTCAACACTCAGCAGCCACTCCTCATCACCCATTTTCTAATTGATTCATTACTCATTAGGCAGGACTGTCATTAGGGTTTGTTGTGTGCTCAGTGCTACCTACACTTAATGGTTCAGATGTATTTCGGTAATCTTTAGTACCTCTAAAGTTCACAGGGTTTTCAAAATTCCGGCCCTCGGAACAGAAACTAGTCATTTTGGATTGTTGGTCGTAGTGACATTGACCCAGATTACTACTGCAAGCCAGGTTTGTTGACAATTTTACTTGTCTTTCTTACTCATTCGATATAATATCCAATTATTCACGTCGATTAGTTGCAAACAATAAGTGCTAGACAAACTTCTTCATTCAGATTTTGGACGGTCTCTTACTGCAGTTACAATTCTGCATACTTGTCCTAGTAAGCTCACAAGTAAATGATTGATTCACTACATCTATGCTTGCCTTGTCATATTTGTTGTCAATATTCTTTTAGGGTGGACCACCCTGTTTCTAAATACTGGAACCGTAGACATGAGTGAATAGTATTTCTCTATGTGATCTCTTCCATCATGTGTGGGTAACGAACACTGCATTGTATAGAAAGAAAGTGTCATTTCCAGCTTTTACATAGGTTTCGATCTTTTACATGGAATACAATCTGCCTACTTGCTTTGTGTCGCACTACCAACACTCCACCCTTGAAGCTAAACATTACGCCACTCATAATTGCTTAGTTTATTTGTTCAAATACGAATTTCATATGATTCTAATGTTCCTACTTCAGTTTTGAAATGTGTGCCTGCCTGTTATAGAGACATAAGGGGTTTGTATTTCTGTGTGTGGTCTGGTCAGCACGGTTGGGGAGGTGAACTTTGCATATGCAGGGGTTTATAGGGAGACACTCTCCGAGTTGAATCCGCAATGCATTCCATAGATAATCTGACTACTTTTTATGTTTTCATGAATCTCAGATTCTGAACAGCATCATAATGATTATGAGCTTGCGCGCATGAAAAGAATAAAGCAGAACAATGCCATGGCTGTCAAACTTGGCATTAAGGGACTGAAATCAAGTCTGGATGCAATGCAATGCAAACGCTCTCCACCTACAGATTCATGCTCAGAATATGATCCTAACAGTGATTCTGAGCTAGAGGGAGACCTAAGTCAATGTAGCTCCCTAGTGGAGGAGTCAGAGGAAGATGCCCTATCTTATTCACCCATCAAGGTACTTGCTCTAACTTTCCAAGGTTACATTGCTCGCACATATCTTGCAACTGATGCTTTGCATTGCTTCTACTTTGTTGAACTGCCATTAGCTTAGTTTACACATCGTGTATGTGAATACGCCCTGCCTATCCATTTTCAGTACATATTCCATCTGTCATCATACCATATTTATCCATTCAAATGCTGTTCTTGTGTATCAGACGTTCAAAAGGAAGAGGGCGATTGCTGATCATGGAGGAGCACAAGCAAAGTATTTGGAAAAGGTAGTGGCACCTGATAAATCAAATAGCCCATTAGGTGTAGTTGCAATATCACCTGACCCACAAAATACCCCAACTCTAGCAGACTCTAGCCCTACTACACTGGTCATTTCTGATGCCCCAACTCAGCAGACCCCAACTGCAGCAAACAGTATGATTATGCCAGTTGACATAGCACCAGCTGTACGACGCAAAACCCCCATTCCAGCAAAGAGTACACCAAATCCAGTTGCCAAATCCCTTTTCGAACCAGAGAGAGCCCCAATTGCAGCAAATAGGACCCCTGTTCCATTTCTTCCCAGTTTAGAAGACGAAGCTTATGTTGTTGTCAGGAACTTTGTGCGCATCTTTCCTTCATGGAAGATTATACCGCAGACACAGAACAATTTCCAGTCTTCCTCCGCAACTTACGCGTAAGTAATGTACTAATGTTATTCATGGTCATTACTGCATATGTTTCTGCTGACAGAAGACACAAGATTTCATTCTTTTAAATAGGCGAGGAGCAAACTGGATTGTGATGACGAGCAAGGGTTGGTTGCGCTTTTCAAGCACTCGTTGATGAAGTATCGTTCCTACCTGAGGCAAGCGCACTTCGATGGCAAGCCTCTGAACGAAATTTCTGTAAAGTCTCCGGTGCTACATTTATCCGACGGTGACTGGAATAATCTTGTTACACATTGGTCTCGGCTGCAGCGTAAGGTACTGTCTATGATATCACATCACAATTTGAACTACATTTCTGCATTTGCCTTAATGTCTCACTTGTACGAAAACTGTTAGCAGAAGAACATTCGTTCTCAAGGGACCACAGAATCTCGCAACTATACTGCACACTGCATTGCTCTTGTGAGTACCTCTTGCCCTGTATGACCATACTTACTTTCATAGCTGTTTGATTATGTAGCATCACTGCACATGTTAGCCTCGTAATCGTCCATTTGGTGGACATTATAAGATCCGTATGGACTCTTACATAAATTTAGAATCAACCCAATGCTTTTGAAGAGGTTTAGCTCTGCAGTCCTCTTGTAAGGACTGAACGTGGTCTATCACTGTACTTACATTAACAGCTACTCCCTCCGTCCCATAATATAAGAACGTTTTGTACAGTACACCAGTGTTCAAAACACTCTTGTATTATGGGAAGAGGGATTGGTTCATTTTGTAGCATTCTGCATCTTATCTCCCTCGCCCACCATTTACTAAAAAAGATCAGATCTATATTTAATCTTACCAACAAGTAGAATACACAGACAATGCTAGTGCAGAAGTGTAGCCCATTGCTCTTGTCAGTACATTTTGTCCTGTAACGCTTGTACTTCCAGGGATTGGTAGTTGATTATGTAGCATCAATCTGCATCTTATCTTCATTATCCTCTATCCCTTCCAGTATTATCATATCTATAATTACTCTCTACAAAATGTAGAGTACATGCAATGCTTATGAAGAAGATTCTGTGTTGAAATTCTTGAGTTATCCTTCCCTTGACATGGAGAAGGGCATTATAAAGCCGGTGTTAATTGTTAATGTAAGTCAGTCCTTCTAAAGCATTTATCCTCAATTGCTGTTTAATTTGCTCATACTCCCTATCATTTACTGCTGTTTAGTTTGCTGTTTCTACCAAAATGCATGTTCGTAAGAACCGTAAGTTCTAAGTTTTACTTGTAAAACCAAATTCCTTATTCATACCATGCACATTACTTAATACTCCCTATATGTATGCCAGCCCACGTTTGCACCTTGTCATCTCATGTTTTATCTTACTGATGTGGCTGATGATATGAACAACATGCCATGCACATTATCCAAAATAGATACAATGATTTTCTTTGCCCTTCATCTATGCTTGTTATGTTGACATGGTAATCCAGTAGTGCGGTGAAGCTCCCCGCATTATGAACAATGCCAAATTATGCTAGTGATATATTGAACTTACTCTTTGTTTTCTAATTTGAAATTGGATAGAATTGACAGAACAGTTATCATCTTTGTTTATACACGTGCAAAACCTGTCATCTCTCTGCTTTGTTTCAGGGTGATATGCCTGATGGCATGCACAAGTCTGCTAAAGGCTGTGAGGCAAACCCAACATATATTGCAGCAAAGAAGGCAAAACATCTTGAAGATAGCGAGACAACCCCAAAGTCTTGTCTTTTGATGCAGTGTTCAAGTTACTTGAGACTAACAGGCACACAAGCTCACAGAATTCGTTGTCTGAATCAGTTCGACTTCTTCAGTCCCAAGTTCTAGCAGAAAGGCATTCTGCAACTCAACTTCGACTTGAAGTCCTATCTCTAAGAAAGATTGCGGAGAACACCAATGAGAACCTCATCGCTAAACAGCTACACCTGGAAGCTATGACCGACATGCTAGGCCGGTCTCACAGCCTTGCTCAGCAGCTTGCGCAGCAGTTCCCCCGCAAGGCTAACCTTTCTTGACCTATCTTGGAAGTGGTCTCGATTCAGTATTATTTTGTTACGCTGCAATGGTGCCCAGTTTTTGTAATCTGCTTCTTCGTTGCGCTTTATGATCACTGGTGGCGAACTTCGATGCCCAGTGGATGTAATATACCTTAAATCCTTTATTGTATAGTGTAGGTTTATTCTTAGTTACTATGCCGTAATTTCTTTATTGTATAGAGTAGGTTTGTTCTTAATTCCTACTAGTTACTGCCATCATTCGCTATCTGAAAAAAATCAGATGTAGTCGACCGGACCGAAACATTCGACTCTAACGGGCCAGGTTTTTAGCGGGCCACAATTGGGCCGGCCTGCGTCTTTCTTGGGCCCGAATGATTGGGGCCTTCACACATTGCGCCAGGCCCAAACTTACACCGGCCTATATTTTAGTTGGGCCTTTTGTCGACCCAGCGCTTAGTTTGGCCCAGGTAGCGTTGGGCCATTAACAGGCTGAATATTGTACTGGCCTGTTACGGCCGAGATGAAACCACGGGCCTTTAGCAGGCCAAAATGCATGTTGGGCCTCAATTTTCACTAGTCGTCGACGGGCCTTCAGCAGGCCAAATGTAGACCGGGCCGTTTTGGGCCCAGTTAGCTCACGGGCCGTTACCAGGCCGAAACATATCTCGGGCCTTAGTTGGCCCACTGATATCATGGGCCTTTAAGAGGCCGAAAGCTTAGCACAGGCATCAACGGGCCGAATTACGCGACAGGCCTTTAACAGGCCCAAAGTCACTGTTGGGCTTAACTGTTGCCACCTTTAGCACGGGCCGTTAGTGGGCCCGATGTCCCGTCGGACCATATATGGCCCATGGGCAGTACGGGCCATTCCCAGGCCGAAAGTCACACCGGGCTGAAATGGGCCCATGTCTACATCAGGCCTCTAACAGGCCGAAAGTCACTGGGCTGTAGTTGGGCCCAAATATTCGGCGAACAATTAACGGGCCAGATCTGGCTTCGGGCCGCAAATGGGCCCAAATATTGGGCGAACAATTAACGGGCCAGATCTGGCTTCGGGCCGTAAATGGGCCCAAATATTGGGCGAACAATTAACGGGCCAGATCTGGCTTCGGGCCGTAAATGGGCCTTTATTAAGCAGGCCGTTATTGGGCTGGCCCACTAGTACCTGATTAAGTTCTACGGGCCTTTGACTGGGCCGGCCTTTTTAACCTATATGGGCCTCTGTTGGGCCCAGCCACGTGTCGACGTATCATAGGCATGTCTCCTCCAATGGACGGGCGACATCTGGCCCACTGACGAGCTGACAGGTGTTCCCTTCGGCCAATCAGAATTTTACACGTGGAAATTTCCCATTGGTCAGGGCTGTTAACGGGTTATCGGATCCAAAATCCGACCCGATAGCTTAACGGCGTTCCGTTACGGTGGATGCCACGTGTCGATCACCCTTGACGAAAGCACTTCTGTGACGCACGATTTATCGTCATGGAAGTGGACACTTCCGTGATGATAATTTTGGTAATGTCATGGAACACTTCTATGACAGCACAGGTATGACTATCTTGATTCTGTCATAAAATCGTCATGGATGTACATGCATGACAAAAAACGCGACCTACTGTGACAAACACGTATCATCACGGAAGTGTATTTTTTTTGTAGTGTGATCTTGATCATGTAGTTGAACTTGTGTGGGTTGCTCAAGGTTGATGTAGCTTATCAAGAATTGGGAGCACCACTTGGAATTTATGTTCATCTTCCTACATGGGTTAGTCTTGCAAGGAAGAGCACTCGTGTATCCAAAATAACAATCATAAAATTTAATATAGAATTTGTCAAAGGATATGTTTGAAGGGTTTCGTGCTTCCTTGTCTTCAACCACCATTGTGTAGAGACTTGGTGATGTAGAAATTGCTCAAGATGTGAGTGAGTTGCAATCTCATAGATTTAGATTCATCCAAGTACCTACAAGGGTTAGATAGCATGCAAGGGTGCAAATATATCCAAGACATATAAATAGCAGCATGAAAGAAATATCAAGGATTAGTCAAAGGCTCATGCCTTGCATGTATCCAAATGGAGTTCCTACTCCAAGTTTGAAGCATCAATGATGTTCAATTCACCTCTCAAACGGCAAAAGACTTTCTCATCAAGAGTTTTGGTGAATATGTCCGCCAATTGCTTATCGGTGTGAACATGCTTAAGATCAATGTCCCCTTTGGCAACGTAATCTCAAATGAAATGATGACAAACTTCAATATGCTTAGTTCGAGAATGTTGCACGGGATTGTGAGCAATCTTGATAGCACTTTCATTGTCACAAAGCAATGGAACATGTTTCACATATATCCCATAATGTTTAAGAGTTTGGGTCATCCAAAGTAATTAAGCACAACATGAACCAGCGGCAATGTATTCCGCTTCGGCGGTGGATAAGGATACCGAGTTTTGTTTCTTGGAGGACCAAGACACAAGAGATCTACCAAGAAACTGACAAGTATCCGAAGTGGACTTTCTATCAACCTTGTCTCCGGCATAGTCCGAATCGGAGTAACCAACAAGATCGAAAGAAGACCTCTTAGGATACCAAATGCCAAAATTTGGTGTGTGTATTAAGTATCTCACTATCCTTTTCACAGCCTTAAGATGACATTCTTTAGGGTCCGCTTGATATCGTGCACACATGCACACACTTAGCATAATATCGGGACGAGAGGAACATAGATATAACAATGAACCAATCATGGAGCGGTAAACCTTTTGATCGACCGGTTCACCATCTTTGGTCAAATCAAGATGTCCACTAGTAGGCATGGGTGTAGTCATACCTTTTCATTCTTGCATATTGAACTTCTTGAATAAGTCCTTGGTGTACTTTGTTTGAGAGACAAAGGTACCTTCCTTAGTTTGCTTGATTTGCAAACCGAGAAAGAATTTGAGTTCACTCATCATAGACATCTCAAACTTCTCCGACATTAGCTTTCCAAACTTCTCACTAAAGTGAGAGTTAGTCGAACCAAATATAATATCGTCAACATAGATTTGGCACACAAATAGTTCTCCATTAACCCTTTTAGTAAAAAGAGTAGAATCTATTTTTCCAATTTCAAAGCCTTTTTCAATAAGGAACTTGGTCAAGCATTTATACCATGCTCTAGGAGCTTGTTTAAGACCATAAAGAGCTTTGTGAAGTTTGTAAACATGATTAGATTTCTTAGGATTGACAAAGCCTGGAGGTTGCTTAACATAAACTTCCTCCTCAATTTCACCATTTAGGAAAGCACTTTTAATGTCCATTTGGTACAAGGTGATATCATGGTGATTAGCATAAGCAAGTAAGATGCGAATGGACTCAAGTCTAGCAACGGGGGAATATGTCTCACCATAGTCCATACCTTCGACTTGAGTGTAGCCTTGGGCGATGAGACGTGCTTTGTTACGAACTACCTGTCCATCTTCATCTTGCTTGTTGCAAAACACCCATTTGGTACCGATGATGTTGTGGTTGTTGTCGGGCTTCTCAACCAATGTCCACACTTGATTTCTCTCAAAGTTGTGTAGCTCTTCATGCATAGCGTTAATCCAATTTGAATCTTCCAATGCTTCTTCAACCTTCATAGGTTCAATGCTAGAGATGAATGAATAATGTTCACAAAAGTTAGCCAAACGAGTTTTAGAGCGAGTGATTCTCCCAGTTTGGATATCATTGTAGATTTGCTCGACGGGATGGTCTTTGGTGACTCTTGCTCGAACTCGTGGGAGCTTTTGCTTGGCTCGGAGTGGAACATCTTGTTCGTCTTGTTCTCCTTCTTGGACTTCTTCATTGTTGACGTTGTCATTCTCTTTTCGTGGTGGAGAAGGAGGTTGTTCATGTTCATCTTGGTGTACTTCCTTGTTTTCTTCGTCTTGGTGTGTCCCACTTGTGGATGCTTCCGTATCAACTCTTGGTTCACCTTGTCGTGAGGTGGAAGCTTCCACTTGGATGGACGAGGTACTGTCCTCCACCTCCGTTGGACGAATATTGCCAATAGACAAGTCTTGGATTGCTTCCGAACGATCTTTATCTCCTACATCAATTGGCAATTGCTCTAGTTGCGAGCCGTTAGATTCATCAAACTTCACATCTACCGTCTCTTCAACCTTTCGGGTGAAATTGTTGTAGACACAGTAAGTGTGAGAGTTTGAGCCATAACCAAGTAGGAAACCTTCATGAGATTTAGGAGCAAATTTAGAACGACGATGCTTATCAAGAATGTAACACTTTGAGCCGAATACTTGAAAGTATCCAACTTGGGGTTTGTTACCGGTGAGGAGCTCGTATGCCGTCTTGCCGAGTAGCTTGTGAAGATACAGGCGACTTGTTGCATGACAAGCTGTCTCAACCGCTTCCGCCCAAAAGTGTTTTGGAGTCTTGTACTCATCAAGCATCGTCCTTGCCATCTCAATAAGAGTCCGGTTCTTCCTCTCAACAACTCCATTTTGTTGAGGTGTGTACATAGCCGAGAACTCGTGTGAAATCCCCTCTTCGTCAAGAAAGGTATCCACATTTACGTTCTTGAACTCCGTTCCGTCGTCGCTCCGAACCTTCTTGATCTTCACTTCAAATTGATTTTGGGCCTTCCTAGCGAAGTGTTTGAAGATCTTTTGGACCTGCGATTTGTCATCAAGAAAGAACACCCATGTAAATCTTGAAAAACCATCGACTATGACTAGACCAAATGAGTTACCACCAAGACTCTTGTAGGCATTGGGACCAAAGAGATCCATATGAAGTAGCTCGAGTGGTCTTCTCATGGTCATGATGTTCTTCACGGGTGACTCCCTCCAACTTGTTTTCCTGCTTGACAAGCACTACAAAGTCTATCCTTGTCAAATATAACATCTTTTACTCCAAGGATATGATCACCTTTAATAAGCTTATCAGGATTTCGCATGCCCACATGACCTAACCTTCTATGCCACAACCAGCCTTTAGAAGATTTAGAAATTAAGCAAGTTCTAGGTTGAGCCTTTTTAGTGAAATCAACAATGTAAAGATCACCTCTACGTATACCAGTAAAGACCATTTTATGATTGTCTCTTCGAAACACTTGGCAATCTACTTCAGTAAATAGGACATTGAAACCGAAATCAGCATGTCTAGATACTGAAAGTGAATTGTACCCAAGAGATTCAACGAGCATGACGTTTTGTATGGAGCTATCATGTGAGATGGACACCTTACCAAGGCCAACCACCTTACCCTTTGAGTTATCACCAAAAGTGACATACTTTCGAGGGCCGTCGTTTTCAGCAAGCTCATGAAACATATCTTTGTCTCCGGTCATATGATCAATACATCCACTATCAAGGACCCATTCCTTTCCTCCAGCCATGTAGCCGTGAAGATTAGCCATAAGACCAAAGTGTCTCATCGCATCGTCAAGATCATAGTCACTATCATCACCCTCATCATAGTATCCATGTTCAACATTGGCTTGTATTTGATCAATTCCTAGAGAGGGTAAATCATTAGATAAATGATCATCACAATGGTCACCTTTATGAATTCTAATAGCTTCGTATATGATATTGCTAATGATTCCAACATTTCCTTTGGCACGCATGAGATTGGTAAGCTCAAATAGACAATCACCAAAGCTAGGATCACTAGAATTCATCTTACTCAAGGCAATAGACTTATGAAGAATTTCATCTAGGTTTTGCAAGGAATAGTTTGGAAATCTTTCCTCAAGAAATCTCCATATAGTGTAGGCACAATCAAGAGTAGGCAAACATCCAATCAAGTTTCTAGGCAAGCCTCTAGTGATAAGATTAACAATTCTAAGGTTGCGGATCATGTCAATAGACTCATCAAGGGTAGGATGCAAAGGATCAACATGAGGTGCACAAGGGCTAGTAATGTACTTGTTCGAATGATATTCATTGAAAATCTCAAGAATTTCATTTTTCCACTCATGAAAGAACTCTCCATCAAGAATAGGCACTCTACGTCTAAGACTCCCCAACAAAGACTCATCCATCTTCCTACAATGGTGATTAAACCAAAGCAATGGAGACCAAAGCTATGATACCAATTGAAAGGATCGAGAAGAGGTGTCTAGAGGGGGGTGAATAGACTCTAAAAGGAAAATTAGCAGTTTTTAATTTCCTTAAGTTGATGTGGAGTTTTGGCACAAGTTTAACCATTCACAATACATATCAAGCAAGCATGACAAGAGTATATGAGCAGCGGAAAGTAAAGCATGCAAGTTGCAAGAATGTAAAGGGATGGGATTGGAGTGTGCAAACGCAATTTGGAGACACGGAGATTTTTTATCCGTGGTTCCGATAGGTGGTGCTATCGTACATCCACGTTGATGGAGACTTCAACCCACAAAGGGTAACAGTTGTGCGAGTCCACGGAGGGCTCCACCCACGAAGGGTCCACGAAGAAGCAACCTTGTCTATCCCACCATGGCCGTCGCCCACGAAGGACTTGCCTCACTCGGGTAGATCTTCATGAAGTAGGCGATCTCCTTGCCCTTACAAACTCCTTGGTTCAACTCCACAATCTTGATGGAGGCTCCCAAGTGACACCTAGCCAATCTAGGAGACACCACTCTCCAAGAGGTAACAAATGGTGTGTTGATGATGAACTCCTTGCTCTTGTGCTTTAAATGATAGTCTCCCAAACACTCAACTCTCTCTCTCTCTCATAGGATTGGATTTGGTGGAAAGATGATTTGAGTGGAAAGCAACTTGGGGAAGGCTAGAGATCAAGATTTATGTTGTTGGAATGGAATATCTTGACCTCAACACAAGTGTAGGTGGTTCTCTCTCAGAAAATGTATGTTGGAAGTGTAGGCATGTTGTGATGGCTCTCTCCATGAATGAAGAGTGGGTGGAGGGGTATATATAGCCTCCACACAAAATCTAACCGTTACACACAATTTACCAAACTCGGTGGGACCGAATCGTGAAACTCGGTCAGACCGATTTTGTTCATAATGTGACCGTTAGGCATTTCGGTGGGACCGATATGATCAACTCGGTAGGACTGATGTGCTAGGGTTAGGGTAAAGCCCGAACTCGGTTTGACCGATTACACAAACTCGGTGGGACCGATTTGGGTAATAAGAGAAACAGAGAGTTGGCCAAGCAAACTCGGCGGGACCGATTGCATATCTTGGTGGGACCGAAATTATTGCAATAGGCAACAGAAAGTTTGCAAGCCCATCTCAGTGAGACCAAGATCCCATCGGTGAGATCGAACCGATTAGGGTTTCTGGCAGTGGCTATGTCAACTGAACTCGGTGGCGCCGGATAGATAGTTTCGGTGGGGCCGAGTTTGACTTTTGGTTTGGGACATATGTGGATGTGAGAAACTGGTTGAAGGGCTTTGGAGCATATCACTAAGCACTTTGAGCAAGCAAGCCATTAAGCAACACCTCATCCCCTCTTAATAGTATTGGATTTCCTATGGACTCAATGTGATCTTGGGCCACTAAAATAGAAAATGTAGAGTCCTGAGCTTTGAGCTTGAGCCAATCCTTTGTCCTCAGCATCTTGAAGGGGTTCCACATCCTCTAGTCCATGCCACTCCATTTTTGAACTTATCTGAAACATACTAGGTAGAAGCATTAGTCCAACAAGGGATATGTTGACATTAATTACCAAAATCACCCAGGGAGCACTTGTGCTTTCACAACTTTAGGCCAGTGGCTATGGATAATTGCCTGCCCAACCTTCGTCCTCTTTAGGAAGACTTCAATATTGTACCGTGGGTGTTGAATGAATACCTTCCTCGCCTCTTGACCATGGAGGTGGTTTGAGAGGTAATCATCGGTGAACTACTTTGAAAAGTACTGAAAACAAAGATATAAATAAATAGCTGTTATAAATTTTGAAATGGTGCAAGGGGTAAAAACAAGGTAAAAGAGTTAGTACCATCCTATAGTTGACTGATGTCTTATTCATTGTGCAAACAAAGATCTTGCTGTTATTCATCGCAAGTTTCTTCATCCTAACAATCTTTCTGAGTTTCTTGACTTGACAGATATTCCTGGACATCTCATTTCCCCATATGCAAAATGGGTCGAACAGTGGGTCTAAGCCTCCGACAGCAGGACCTACATGTGCAAGACCAAATTGTAAGAAACCTAAATATTAGAATGATTCCAGCGACTGCACAATAATGTGCTATTAGCCAAAGGACCATGCTTGAACAAACCTCGATGGTAAACCACAGTGTCTCCCATTGTTTCCCTGCAACACGCATAACGAAGATCTTGATCAGGTTAACTGAGAGTTGCCATACTATTAGTATAATATGTATTGAGTACATCCATATTCGATTTATTTCACATGCATAAAAATACAAAATTAACCAAAATAGTTAACTCAGCACGACATTGCAGAATAGAAACATGTACTAGAAGATAAGACAGTTAACAAAACAAAGAATGCTTGAGAATAGTACTATGAAATGTAGCAACGAGGAGTGGATTACCTGACCATATCAACGAGGCCACGCAGCAAGAAGAAGGGTCGGCGACGAGGAGGTCGTGCAGCAAGAAGAAGGGTCGCCAGCCAGGAGGCGGCGCTGCAAGAAGAAGGGTCGCCGGCGAGGAGGCGGCGCTGCAAGAAGAAGGGTAGCCGGCGAGGAGGCCGCGCTGCAGGAAGAAGGGTAGCCGGCAAGGAGGCGACACTACAAGAAGAAGGGTCGCCAGCGAGGAGGCTGAGCTGCCAGTAAGCAGCAGTGAAGGTTTGAACTTGGAAAGCAAGGAGGAACAGTGGAAATGTGGCTTTTGTGGGAGGGAGGGGGCGGGGAGATAGATATTTCCGCGGTGGCAAAAAAAATTCCTTGGTGCCGCGAGAAACTGGCGCGCAAGTGTGGTTCAAGCGCGGGCGGTGGACTGTAGACGACGAAGCTTCCTGCGTAAGCCAAACAAGACGGTGCGCCCAGATATTTTATATCGCATCCCACACGATTCTTTCTAGTAAATAGTTTGTGGTATACCTGATTCTTTCATTATGTTTTGAAAGACAAAATGGTGTTACGGAGGGAAAGGATGGTGTTTGAATTGCTAGAACATTTACATACAGTGAACATGCAACTAGTACATGAGTGTCGTGTTTAAATTTGGAATTATTCCAGGTTCCTTTGGCATTTTTATGCATCAATTGAGTTTCTATGCATTTAATGTGCATAATTCAAATTTGAACTACAAGCAGATGCTCCAGTGCACCAAAGTTTGTTGAAAAATCACATGTGTGTCTTTGGGTGAATTTATAGGTCCCATGCAAGAAATGGGAATGAAATTCAAACATTTGGGCGTCGTGGCTCGGCCGGAAAGATTGAGAAACTTGGTTTTTTAATTCTGGTAATCCAAAACACGCCTGAAAATCATGAAACTTGGCATGGTGTCATGACATGGCACCAACATGTTGTGGTAAATTTTTGGGCCGAATTAGGACAAGCTTTGGTGTAAGCTTCTTGCAGACCGGAGCTTCCCTCAAGAAGGCTTGTGGTTCCGAGAGTGAACGTGTCACCTCCGTGTGCGAAACGACATACGTACACTGCCTTCTCCCATCTTAATTTTTTTACACAGGCAGATTAGACCAAATAGAAGTATCGTGCTAAATTTTGAAATTATTCCAGGTTCGTTTGGCCTTTTTTATACATTAATTGAGTTTCTGGGCATTTAATGTGCATAATTGAAATTTGAACTACAAGCCCATGCTCCAGTGCACCAAAGTTTGTTGAAAAATCACATGTGTGTCCTTGGGTGAATTTCTAGGTCCCATGCAAGAAATGGGAATGAAATTCAAACATCTGGGCGTCGTGGCTCGGCCGGAAAGATTGAGAAACTTGGTTTTTTAATCCTGTTAATCCAAAACACGCCTGAAAATCATGAAACTTGGCATGGTGTCATGACATGGCACCAACATGCTACGGTAATTTTTTTGGCCGAATTGGGACAAGCTTTGGTCTAAGCTTCTTGCAGATCGGAGCTTCTCTCAAGAAGGCTTGTGGTTCCGAGAGGGAACGTGTCACCTCCGTGTGCGAAACGACATACGTACACTGCCTTCTCCCGCCTTAATTTTTTTACACGGGCAGATTAGATCAAATAGAAGTATCGTGCTAAATTTTGGAATTATTCCGGGTTCGTTTGGCCTTTTTTATACATTAATTGAGTTTCTGGGCATTTAATGTGCATAATTGAAATTTGAACTACAAGCACATGCTCCAGTGGACCAAAGTTGGTTGAAAAATCACATGTGTGTCCTTGGGTGAATTTCTAGGTCCAATGCAAGAAATGAGAATGAAGTTCAAACATCTGGGCGTCGTGGCTCAGCCGGAAAGATTGAGAAACTTGGTTTTTTAATTCCTGTAAATCCAAAACACGTCTGAAAATCATGAAACTTGGCATGGTGTCATGACATGGCACCAACATGCTGCGGTAAATATTTTGGCCGAATTGGGACAAGCTTTGGTGTAAGCTTCTTGCAAACCGGACCTTCCCTCAAGAACGCTTGTGGTTCCGAGAGGGAACGTGTCACCTCCGTGTGCGAAACGACATACGTACACTGCCTTCTTCCGCCTTATTTTTTTTACACAGGCAGATTAGACCAAATAGAAGTATCGTGCTAACTTTTGGAATTATTCCAGGTTCGTTTGGCCTTTTTTATACATTAATTGAGTTTCTGGGCATCTAATGTGCATAATTCAAATTTGAACTACAAGCACATGCTCCAGTGCACTAAAGTAGGTTGAAAAATCACATGTGTGTCCTGGGTAAATTTCTAGGTCCCATGCAAGAAAGAGAGTGAAATTCAAATATCTGAGCATCGTGGCTCGGACAGAAAGATTGAGAAACTTGGTTTTTTAATTTCTGTAAATCCAAAACACGCCTGAAAATCTTGAAAATTGGCATGGTGTCATGACATGGCGCCAACATCCTGCGGTATTTTTTTTGGCCGAATTGGGACAAGCTTTGGTGTATGCTTCTTGCAAACCGGAGCTTCCCTCAAGAAGGCTCGTGGTTCCGAGAGGGAACGTGTTACCTCCGTGTGTGAAACGACATACGTACACTGCCTTCTCCCGCCTTAATTTTTTTACATAGACTGATTAGACCAAATAGAAGTATCGTGCTAAATTTTGGAATTATTCCGGGTTCGTTTGGCCTTTTTTATACATTAATTGAGTTTCTGGGCATTTAATGTGTATAATTCAAATTTGAACTACAAGCACATGCTCCAGTGCGCCAAAGGTGGTTGAAAAATCACATGTGTGTCCTTGGTTGAATTTCTAGGTCCCACGCAAGAAATTGGAATGAAATTCAAACATCTGGGCGTCGTGGCTCGGCCGGAAAGATTGAAAAAATTGGTTTTTTAATTCCTGTAAATCCAAAGCACGCCTGAAAATCATGAAAGTTGGCATGGTGTCATGACATGGCGCCAACATGCTGCGGTAATTTTTTTTGGCCGAATTGGGACAAGCTTTGGTGTAAGCTTCTTGCAAACCGGAGCTTCCCTCAGGAAGGCTCGTGATTCCGAGAGGGAACGTGTCACCTCCGTGTGCGAAACGACATACGTGCACTGCCTTCTACCACCTTAATTTTTTCACACAAGCATATTAGACCAAATAGAAGTATCGTGCTAAATTCTGGAATTATTCCGGGTTCGTTTGGCCTTTTTTATACATGAATTGAGTTTTTGGGCATTTAATGTGCATAATTCAAATTGAACTACAAGCACATGCTCCAGTGCGCCAAAGTTGGTTGAAAAATCACATGTGCGTCCTTGGTTGAATTTCTAGGTCCCACGCAAGAAATTGGAATGAAATTCAAACATCTGGGCGTCGTGGCTTGGCCGAAAAGATTGAGAAACTTTGTTTTTTAATTCCTGTAAATCCAAAGCACGCCTGAAAATCATGAAAGTTGGCATGGTGTCATGACATGGCGCCAACATGCTGCAGTAAATTTTTTGGCCGAATTGGGACAAGCTTTGGTGTAAGCTTCTTGCAAACCGGAGCTTCCCTCAAGAAGGCTCGTGGTTCCGAGAGGGAACGTGTCACCTCCGTGTGCGAAACGACATACGTACACTGCCTTCTCCCGCCTTAATTTTTTCACACAGGCATATTAGACCAAATAGATCGTGCTAAATTTTGGAATTATTCCGGGTTCGTTTGGCCTTTTTTATACATTAATTGTGTTTCTGGGCATTTCATGTGCATAATTCAAATTTTAACTACAAGCGCATGCTCCAGTGCACCAAAGTTGGTTGAAAAATCACATGTGTGTCCTTGGGTGAATTTCTAGGTCCCATGCAAGAATTGGGAATGAAATTCAAACATCTGGGCGTCGTGGCTCGGCCGAAAAGTTTGAGAAACTTGGTTTTTTCAATTCCTGTAAATCCAAAACACGCCTGAAAATCATGAAAGTTGGCATGGTGTCATGACATGGCGCCAACATGTTGCGGTAATTTTTTTGGCCGAATTGGGACAAGCTTTGGTGTAAGCTTCTTGCAAACCGGAGCTTCCCTCAAGAAGGCTCGTGGTTCCGAGAGGGAACGTTTCACCTCCGTGTGTGAAACTACATACGTACACTGCCTTCTGCCGCCTTAATTTTTTCACGCAGGCAGGTTAGACCAAATAGAAGTATCGTGCTAAATTTTGTAATTATTCCGAGTTCGTTTGGCATTTTCGATACATTAATTGAGTTTCTGGGCATTTAATGTGCATAATTCAAATTTGAACTACAAGCACATGCTCTAGTGCGCCAAAGTTGGTTGAAAAATCACATGTGTCTCCTTGGTTGAATTTCCAGGTCCCACGCAAGAAATGGGAATGAAATTCAAACATCTGGGCGTCGTGGCTCGGCCGGAAAGATTGAGAAACTTGGTTTTTTAATTCCTGTAAATCAAAGCACGCCTAAAAATCATGAAAGTTGGCATGGTGTCATGACATGGCGCCAACATGCTGCGGTAAAATTTTTGGCTGAATTGGGACAAGCTTTGGTGTAAGCTTCTTGCAAACCGGAGGTTCCCCTTGCCTTGATCTCTCTGCCCCTTGCAAGCCAGCCTGACTAGGCTGCCCCTGAGGAGGTCTTGCATCGTCCGCCTTGCGAGGGTCTTGAGGGTTTGCTGGTGAAGATGGGACGTACGGGGCCGCTAGTGGAGCCACACCATGGGCCGCAGGCAGGCAAGTCTGGGGACCCCCGTTTCCAGAACGCCAACATGTTCCTTGTAGTGAAGAGTAGCAGGGACATTTACAGTGTAGAGGTCTATACGGTCGGTTGTGATGGACACTTTCAACTCCTCGGGCCTCTTTGATTCGTAGGATTTTGTAAACACAGGAACAAGAATTGTAGTGGCCTGCCCACTTGAATCCTATAAGATTAGCAAGGAAATGTGGGGAGTTGTGTTGCCTTTGAGAGTTACACTGATATTAACAGTACCGCGCCTTTAGTTGAAGAGAGCTGGTGTCCGAAGCCTTTCTAGTCGTACCAGCAATAGTAGCCCATATTTTCCAGCAAGTTCCACTTTCCTGATTTTACTTGTGATGCTTACGGTTTTCCGTTATATCTACACTATGATCTGTGTAGCTGCTTTGTGTCGCACTAGCAGCAGTCCACTCTTGAAGCTAAACAACACACCAATCATAAGTCCAAAGCTTACTTCTTCAAATACGAATTGTGATATGATACTGATATTAGTTAACAAACACACATTTAATTGGTCAGCTAATGCTCCCACTTGATTTTCCAAATGCATGTGGCCACATATAGAGAGACAGCATGGAATTGCATTTCTTTGGGCACTGTGGTTCATCTTGAGTGGAGAACCAACATTGTATGCAAAGAAGCGGAACCTCAAGAATATGCTTACTCTTCTGTTCTTTAACATGTTCCTCTTTTGTTATTCTGTATTTAGTACGTACAGTATGTTCCTTGTCAGGAAGGGGAGGAGGGACATCTGCAGTCAACAGCTGATAGAGCTGGCCTGTACGTGATCGATAGGCTTTCAATTAGTAGCGGCAATACAACACCTTATTTTCTAGCCAGTTCCACTTTCCCGATTTATATATCCTAGTTATGGTGTACCCCTTTTATCTACATTACGATCTGCCTAGTTGTTGTGTGCTCTTATTATCATGGTTTGGCAATAAACTATCTATACAGTATATTATGAACCTATCATCTACCAACTATCCTGACTTCTAGAGCCATTTTTTGTGTACTTGTGCCAGATTATATTAATGCACACACCATATTACTGCACACATGGGCTCTCTCATCAGAATCCAGTGATAGCACACAAGGGTTTATAGGGAGCCCCTATATTAGAATATCCTCTGCATTACAAAGATAATCTCACTACTATTTATGTTTTCATGCTTCTCAGATATTGTACGCATTCACAATGGATATCAGAATGCGCGCATTAGAAGAATATTGTGGAACACTGCAATGACTAACAAAATTGGCACCAAGTCATTGAGTGCCATTCTGGATGCAATGAAACTCATACGCTCCCCACCAGCAGATTCTTGTTCAGAATATGATCCTAATGACTATTTTGACCTCGAGGAGTCGAAGGCAGATGGCCTGTCCTGTTCACCCATCAAGGTGCCTGTTCTAATTTGGCAAGGTTTTATTGATTGTGCGTATCTTGCATAAGGTGTCTTGCATTTCTTCTACTTTGTTGCACCGCCATCTTCTTAGTTTACTCATCATATATGTCAAGATGCCATGCCCATCCATTATCAATACATATTCCATCTGTCATTATACCATGTTTTTCACTCAAATGTTGCTCTTGTGCATCAGACATCAAAAAGGAAGAGGGTGATTGCCGAACCTGAAGGAGCACCAGCAAAGTCCTTGAAAAACGTGGTGGTGCTAGAGAAATCAGACAACACCCCACTTATATCGG
Organism: Triticum aestivum; assembly: GCF_018294505.1. Taxonomy (NCBI): domain Eukaryota; kingdom Viridiplantae; phylum Streptophyta; class Magnoliopsida; order Poales; family Poaceae; genus Triticum; species Triticum aestivum. The sequence continues at coordinate 316,300,563 of NC_057805.1, forward strand.
CTCTACAACCAATGACACAAAATATAGGACCGACTCCAGCAGACTGTACCCATACTTCACTCGCCACGCCACTAGCCCCACCACACAGGACCTGCACTCCAGCAAAAGGTATGCCAATTTTAGTTGCCATAGCACCAACCGTACCACAGAAAAATCCCACTTAGCAAGTCCACCGACCGAAGACCTATCCCAACTGCAGAGACGGCCAATTCCTGCAGATTGGAGCCCCATTCCAGTTATTCCTAGTTTAAAAGACAATGCTTTCAATGTTGTTAGGGACTACATGCATATATTCCCATCATGAGAAGATTATAGTGAAGACAAACACCATTTTCACATCTTCCTGTCCCACTTACGTGTAAGTGCTATTATTCATGGTGATTATTTTCCTGTTTTCTGGTGATTGAACACATCAATGATTTACATTACATTGTTGTAAGTAGGGTCAATCTGGATAGTCATGACAAGCAAAGCTTGCTTGCGCTTTTGAAGGAAGCATTGCAGCAGTATCGGTGTTACCTGAGGAAATCACACTTTAATGGAAAGTCTATAAACGATTTTCCGGTGAAGTCTCATGTGCTAAATTTAGAAGACATTGAATGAAAAAACCTTGTTATGCACTAGTCTCATTCCCAGGATGAGGTACTGTCTATGATATCACATGACAATTTGAACTTCTACTTTTCCGCATGTGCCCTACGGATCTCTTTTGCAGGAAATCTGCTCGAAGAAGAATTCCGGTTTGAAAAGGACAACAGGATATCGCAGATATGCTGCTCGCTGCTTTGCTCTTGTTAGTACATGTTGTCCTATATCACTGTACTTGCATTCTTACCCGGTTCATTACGTGACAACAGTATGCATGATAGCTGGCTTATCAATTGCTCGCTCCAAATTACCTGATCTGTATGAATAGTTACATTACTATATAATATATCCAATGCCAATGAAAAAGTTTAGCTCTGCATTGTTCTTGTAAGTACGTGCTGTACTTTATCAGTGTACTTATATTGACAGCTAGTTGTTCATGTACCATCGCTCTGCAGCTTATTTTCCTTTGCCCTCCATTTTCTACACATCAGATCTATATTTACTCTTACCATAAGGTTTGATAACAACGATGGTACTGAAGAAGTTTAGCTCTGCATTGCGCTTGGTTCTACCTTTTGCCTGTATGGCCGTACTTACATTTATAGCTACTTGGTTATGTAGCATCACTCTTCATCTTATCTTAAATATTCTCCATTTTTTCTTATATTATCACATCTATATTTACTCTTAACAAAATGTAGAATAAAGGCAATGCTTATGAAGAAGATTTTGTGGTAAACTTCTTGAATTGCCCCCCCCCCCATCAGCATGGACAAGGGCTTTATAGAGTCGGTCTTCACCACTAATGTAAGTTTGTCTTTCTCAAGCCTTCAAACTTTGTTGTGTTTACTTGGTTAGGCATGACTACAATAGCTGTTTGTTTTTGGTGTTTGCATCAAATTGCATGTTTAAAGTTTATTTTGTAGTTCATAAACAAAAGTTTGTCCTTCTCAATTTAAGTTTTCAGTTGTACAACCAAGTTCCTTCTTCATACCATGTAAATTAAACTATACAGGGCAAGTGATCTTCTTTTGCACTGCATGTATGCTTCTGTTCTTGATTCGTAATCCAGTGGTGTGGTGAACCTACCCACTACAGCACCAATGTCTTAACTATGAACAATGTCATATCATTCCATTGTTATTTAAACCATCTCTTTATTTGCCAATCTGAAATGGGATAAATTGACAGCACACTAACTATTGATACTTATGAGTTCTTGATCTATAATCCAGTGGTGTCGTGAAGCTGCCAACTCCTTCACAATGTCATTTCCTACCATGTCTTAACCTGAACAATACCATATTGTGTTAATGCTATTATAAACTGTGTCACTTTATTCGTCAATAAGAAATGTGATGAATTGTCAGCACTGATACTTATATGTGCAAAACCTGTCATCTGTCTGCTTGTTTCTCTTCCAGAGTGAGGAGGATATAAGTGTCAAACAAGCGCAGTCTCATCAGCTTGCTCAGCTGCTTGCGCTGCAGCTCCCGACCAAGACTAACCTTTCTTGAACTCTATTGAAGTGATGTCGGTTTTATATATTATTTTGTCGGCGTCTTTATTTGCACTGGTGGCGATCTTTGATGCCCAGTGTATGTAATCTGCTATCTGCTTGTGCTTTATTATCATAGTGGCGAATTTTGATGCTCAGTGGATGTAATATGCCGTAATTTCTTTATTGTATAGTCTAGGTTTTTTCTTATTCACGATGCTGCAGTTACTTTACTGTATATATATCCTGTTTTCGCTCCATGAAAAGTAAAGCGGCCAAACCGTAAAATTACGTTACATAATCGGTCCGTCATGCAAATCACTATGTATGGGCCGCATCATGGGCCCAGTCATCTTGGTCCATTAACAGGCCTAAATGTAAACTGGCCCACTAGTAGTTTCGGGCCTTTAATAGGCCGAGTAAACCACCGGCCCTATTTTCGCAAGAAAATACAATGGGCTTTTAGTAGGTTGAAAAATAGGTTGGGCATGAAACATGCTGAACAGCTCACGGGCCGACAGCAGGCCGAAATAGACCCCGGCCTATGATTGTGCTAATCACGTCACAGGCCGTTAACGGGCCAAAATTGTCTCGGGTCCTTGTTTGGACCAATCAGATTATCGGCTGTGTGCAGGCCGGATGCAAAGCGGGCCATAGTTAGGCCCAACTATATGACGAGCTTTTAACAGGCGAAATAAATATAGGGCCAAAATGTTAAACGGGCCTTTAACAGGCCGAAACTAATATCAGGTTGTATTACTAAATGGGCCTTTAGCAAACAGAAATCCTAACCGGGCCTCAAGTGGGCCCAAAAGCACAACATCCAGTTGGCGGGACGAATCTGATATGGGCCATAGTTTAGCCCAAAGGCTCTTAAAGGGCCAGATCTGATATGGGCCGTAATATGGCCCAGAACGTCATAGGCTATTAACGGGACGGATCTCATATGGGCCCTCATTAGGCCTAGAACGTGGCAGGCTGTTAATGGACTGGATCAAATATGTGCCGGCATTTGGCCCAAAACATGGCAGCCTGTTAACGGGCCGGCCCACTAGTGTCTTCAAAATCTTGTGGGCCTTTAGCTGGGTTGGCCCATTATAGTCTGCAATATCTTGTGGGCCTTTAGCTGGGCCGGCCCATTATGGTCTGCAAAATCTTGTGGGCCTTTAGTTGGGCCAGCCCATTTAATCTTTATGGGCCGCTTTTGGGCCACTCCACGTGTCAACATATCATAGGCGCATCTCGCCCATTGGATGAGTGATGCCTGTGCCAACACGGAGCCGACACGTGGTTCCATCGGCCAATGAGAATTTTACACGTGGAAATCGGCATTGGTCGTGGCTATTAGCGGGTTATCCGATCCAAAACCGGACCCGATAGCTTAACAGCGACCCGTTACAGTGGATGCCACATGTCGGTTACCCTTGACGAAAGCACTTCCATGACGCGCCATTTATTGTCATGGAAGTGGACACTTCCATGATGATAATTTTGGTAATGTCATGGAACACTTCTACGACAGCACAGATATGACTACCTTGATTCTGTCATAAAATCGTCATGGATGTACATGCATGACAGAAAATGTGACCTACTGTGACAAACACGTATCATCATGGAAGTGTATTTTTTTGTAGTGATACTAGCCATACATTTCAAAGGCAATTTTAATGTATGCAAACTGAATAATTAAGTAACAATATGAGATCTAGTAAAACTAAAAACACATATGATTTATTGTGTTAGAGTATAGTAGTAGTGCTGTATTGCATAGTTGTTAGATGTAACATGCGAGAATGTGTAGAGATGTACTTTTGGAGGGCCTACAGAGATAAATTGGGCATAAAGTGGATTCAAATATTTGTATTCGTCTTCATAGCATTTGTAACTCATATCTATAGTTTGTACGGTAGACGTGAATGCTTGTTCGCTCTTCCGAAACCAGTACAACAATAATGGGGTGGCGTGCGCCAATTTAGGCACTAGCACGTTGGCCTACTCGGCTCCACAGAGAGAGTGAGAGAAGAGATAAATACACTGGCAGTTAGTGTATTTCAAGCGAAAAGCGTAATATGGTCACCGGACTTCACAATACGCTCATTACGGTCACTATATACGTTTTGCGATGATTATACGGTTACTTGCTCACCGTTCAGCATCAGATTGCACTCTGTTGATCGGCCAAATAGTCTGTGTGGCACTATGTTGACTTGTTAAATTGACCATGTTCCTTGTGGGTCTCCCACCTGTGAGTTCACATAAGAAAAAAGTAAGATAAACACAAATTTATGCAGGCGCGACAAGACTCCAACCCGTGCGCGGGAACCACCTGGTTGTGTATGTGTCTGTCAGGGCTTGATGTGTGAGCATGGACGTGTAGGTTGAGAAATTGAGCGTGAGTGTGTGTGTTGGTCGTGTGGTGTGTGCATGCATGCATGCGTGTGTGCGTGTGAGTGTTGCGTGTGTGCGTGGACGCGTGTGTGCGTGTGAGTGTTGCGGGCATGCAATTCGTGTGCATGCGTGCATGTGTGTATAATCACCACACCAGCTCCAGTGCGTTAAAACAGACGGCTCAGCATACCAATACAAGGCCACCTTGTCCACTGTGCCCGCGGTCATGACTTCGAACCACCGTCCAATATTTTTTTATCGTTTGTTTTCATTCTTATACACGCCGATAGGTAGACCCAGTGGTAGTGAGATAATGTGATGCAACACTAGAGGTGCCACATGGAGCATTTAACTGGTCATCGTGTCTTGAACAAATAAAGAGTTGTACGGTGAGTCCGTGACTGTATAATAACCACAAAACATAAATGGTGACCGTAATGAGTGGATTCTGAAATCCATGTATGTATCGTGCTTTCGCTTCAAATACAATGATTGTCACTGTATATATCGCGAGAGAAAGATGAAACATGCGTGAATGTGCTCACTACAAAAAAATACACTTCTGTGATGATACGTGTTTGTCATAGTAGGTCACGTTTTCTGTCTTGCATGTACATCCATGACGATTTTATGACAGAATCAAGATAGTCATACATGTGCTGTCGTAGAAGTGTTCCATGACATTACCAAAATTATCATCACGGAAGTGTCTACTTCCATGACGATAAATCGCACGTCATAGAAGTGCTTTCGTCAAGGGTGTCCTACACATGGCATCCACCGTAATGGGTCGCCATTAAGCTATCGGGTTCCGGTTTGGATCCGATGACCCATTAACAGCCCTGACCAATGGGGATTTTCCATGTGTAAAATTCTGATACGCCGGAGGATCCACGTGTCTGCTCAGCCTCGGGACAGATGTCATCAAGCCAATGGACGGGACGCGCCTATGATAAGTCAACACGTGGCTCGGCCCAATAGAGGCCCATTCAGGTGAAAAGACCAGCCCGTTTGACTTGGTCAAAAGGTAGCAGGCCAGCCCACGGAAAACGTGTTAATAGTCTGTTCGCATATAGCCCATTTACAGCCCACTAACTCATGGCCTATTATAGCCTATCCAAATTAGGCCCAGTAGCGCCATATGGGCCGTCCAATATGATTCCAGCCCATTGTAATTTCCGGCCCATGTATGGCCCATGACATCTTTCGACCCATATGAGACCCTTTCTAAATCTTGGCCCCTAAACGGCCCGTGGTGAAACTGGCCCATAATGAACAGTATATAGCTTTATACCCATCAACGGCCCATTATTCCATTGGGCCGTTTCAGCACATGTTATCTTTCGGCCTTCTAATGGCCCATTTATTATTGGGCTCATTTCCGGCATTCGATTACTTACGGTCCGTTATTGACCTGTTCCGCTTGTGGGCCAAATTCAGCCTGTGGTTAAAGTCAGCCCATCTGTGGCCCTTTAAGCCGTTGGGCCGTTTTCATGGCGTCATCACATATGGCCCATTAACGACCCGTTATGCCTGCCGTTCGAATTAAGCCCGTTGTACACATGGGCCTGTTAATGGCAACACTTGTAATGTGCATGACATGAGAACATAACTGTTTATACAACTGAAACTGAAATCAACATAGAGCAAGAAGTTAGAACAGCAATCCAGTTAAAGAAATAGGTTTAAAACATAGCTGTTGCGCCATTGGAGTTTCAATTGGATCCTTCAAATTCGAAATTACTTGGTATGAGTAAATACGTGATGCAAGAGCAAAGGAGTATGGACCATAGCTACAGAATCTGACCTGAGAACAGTTGCTCTTCTGCTTTAAACGTGGAGTTTGGGTTCGCTGTGGTGGTCTTCGTGCTTTGGGCACTGCAGTTGCTTTACAAACTGCTCGTGTGGGGGTACTCTGTGGTGGACATGGTGCTATGTCAACTAGAAGTGGGTTACTATCTGCTGGGGTTGGGGTTAGATGGGGTGTAGCTGGTTCTCTATCCAACGGTGTAAGTATACAATCTAGAAGAGTCTCGATTATGTGTGGTGTGGCTAGTTCGTGGGCCAGTAAAACCATGGTTCTATCTACATCAATGGGTACCACCGTATTTTGTGAAGAACGGGTTTTTACTCCCTTATATACTTCCATCACGCCCTCCAATTCAATGGCTGATAAACAAGAAACGAAATTGAACGTACAGACATTGTGTGATAGATAGATGTGGTAATTCACATATATGTTGTCTAACCAAACAGGACAACATGACACAATTTCACATATATGATGGCTAACTAAACAGGATAGCATGACACGGTTTCAGATATATGATGGATAACAGGATATAATGGCATAATTCAACATATGATGAGCATCTAAACAGGATGACATGAAAAAACTATATGATGTCTTTCTAAAATAGGTTGGGATGAAATAATTCACATACATGTTGTCTAAGCATACAGGATGGCATGGATTCATATACTAAGCAGCTGGCACTCGCATGTATGATCTCTAAACCAAGCAGATGGAATTGAATATTGTGCATATGATGTCTAAACTAAGCAATGCAGGACACCATATGCATGATATGTGAAATATATACATTGCAAGTTGGAGCATACACCCCAGGTGGGATATAGGACTGGTCATCTGTCTCTGAATCCTCCTCCGAGGAGCTACCTGTAACCATCGAGATATATGCTTCAACAGGTACCATTGCCTGCTCTGAAGACCTTGTTTTCACTCCTGATTTTTCCATAACCGGCTCAAATGGATGATACACATGAAGAGTAGTTCAATATACACAGATTGTCGACAAACGGAATACGTAATGAAAAAAAGTATGGCATGATATAATTCACATATATGATGCCTGGCTACATGGCAGTGCATAATTGACATACATGATAACTGGCTGAAAAACATGGCATTGCATAATTCACATATCTGATATAGAAAGCAAACATGAGGCATTCACACAAAGCATGTCTAATCTAAGCAGATGACATGGCAATGCAAGACACCATATGCATGATATGAGCAATATAACCCTACCAAGTTAGAGCATACAGCTCAGGGGGGAATACGACTGGTCATTTGTCTCTGAATCCTCCTCTGAGGAGCTATCTATAACCAGCAAGAAATCTGCATCGACAGGTAGCACCGACTGCTCAGAAGGCCTTGTTTTCACTCCAGATTTTCCCACGACCGACTCAAATGGCTGATGCACAGGAAGAGCAGATGAATGTATAAACATTGTTGACAAATGGAATACATTATGAGAGAAAATATGGCACGGTACAATTCACATATACGATGACTGGCTAAACAGGATGGCATTGCATCATTCACGTATATGATTCCTGGCTAAAGAAGATGGCATTGCATAATTCACATATACTCCCTCCGTTCCCAAATATTTGTCTTTTTAGAGATTTCAAATGGACTACCACATACGGATGTATATAGACATATTTTAGAGTGTAGATTCACTCATTTTGCTTCGTATGTAGTCACTTGTTGAAATCTCTAAAAAGACAAATATTTAGGAATGGTGGGAGTATGATATAGAAACCAAACAGGTGGATTCACACAAAGAAAATATAAACTAAGCTGATGACATATAAGATGTATAATGTAATCAATACGAGGAGCCATATGCATGATATGACCAACATCAGCATGCCAGGTTAGAGTAAACACCTCAAGGGGTAAATAGGAGTGGTCGGCTCCCTCTGAATCCCCCTCTGAACAGTTATCTTCCTCTGGAATACAATCTGGAATGGCGGCAAGGGAGGCCACTTCACCCACCATGGAGCGGCGTCTGCATGACATTATATTCCCACGCAACGGTCTTCTCTTTTTCTCTACATGTTCAGTACGATTTTGTACAATAACTAACATGCATAATAAAAAACATAGTTAGATTATGTAAGGCCTAAGGGGTGCATGCAGAAATCAAGACTGATGGTAGCAAACGAGTGGATAGATCCAAAACTAATGATAGCAGGTAGATTATAGCTTCAGTTTATAAAGATAGACGATGGATCATCTACTGTTTGTTGCCCACCCAACATGAACCACATATAAGACCCCAGATGAACCAGATACTATTCGTTGCTACCTCGATATGTGCCCCACGGGCATTTTAAAACTCAAGTTTGAACATAATTTGGAGCAGACTCGGAGTCTAAGAGGTGAACAGGACGATAAAGTAGCAGGTAATAATAACCGATGTATAACGTAAGAAGACACGAAAGAGTGCTACCTCTCTTCCGGAACTGTGTAGTCCTCAGGTTCATCTGCTCAGTCGATGATGGTAATGCAGTTGGCGTGGCTGCCGGCAACAGGGAAGATGATCTGACGTGGCGAAAGAAAGTCTACAGGGGGAATCTCTGCTCCAGTGAATGCTTCCGCCGATGGTGCACTTCAGGTGGGGTGGATGACAGCACAGCAGGAGCAGGACATAACACACAGAGTTTTCTTTGACACCTATCTGAAAATGAATTAAATCTGTAAGGGTCCTTAGAATTGGACGATTCTATAAACGTAGGGACTGGAAAAACACAGGAATAGGATAGGAATGCACGTGCAAAACAGAGCATTTGCAAACATAGGATTTCTGTGAACCTGGGTGTTTGGTTCACATGAATTGGAAGAACACAGGAATGGAGAAACATGGTCAAAATAAAGTCAAACCACATGAAAATGAAAAAAATAAGAATCTTATTACGCCAGTAATGCAATTAGTCATGTTCTTCATGCATATTAATTTGAAAATGACGTCCAAGTGGATATTAAAATTCCTACGTTTTTTCTTTGAAAGAGACACCAAAGGAAAAAAATCCTCCAGTTTTTCTTTGCTCCATTCCTTCTAACCAAATGCACGAATAGTAGTACCATAGTAAAGTTTCCAATTCCTATGTTTTCCTTCACTTTTTCTTTGAACGAGTGACGATTCTAGTAGGCAGTCTTCAACAGGTTAAAGCCTGCCCTCGAAATATTTTGTGAGCTTAGATTTGGTCCACATGAGTATCATATAATGGCTATCTTGCTAAAGCGATTCAAATCATGGTTCAAAAGAGCATTTAGTTTTCTAAATGTTTAACTTTGTGACCACGATTCATTTATTTCTAGATTTGCAACTGCTTTGAACCAAAGGATCCCTGAGGGATCGACATGAATGTCAAGTAACAAAGTGATGTGATGAGTGTACAACCTCTTTGGCATAGCCTTGTCGACCTCAGCATCATTGGGTTGAACGTGGAGGATGGTGATGCTGGTGTGACTGTCGGAGGCGGGAGAAGATCTGAGGCCTCTGGAGACGGCGCCGAGGGTACTGTCGTGCTGTGATGGACGGTTCCGTCGTTGGAGCAGCTTCGATGAGGTGTACGACAGCGAGGCTGAAGCAGGACAAGACATAAAACGTTAATCTGAAGTGGGACTCTAATAGCATCTGCAATAGATGATGTAAAATACATCACCAAAATGTGCTACATGTAAAATGCATCAGCCGGGCCACGGCCGCTCCGGCAGATGCTGTAAATACTGTTCGCTCTGAACTTAACTTAAGAAACTGAACTTTACAGTCGAAACTGAATTTTACTATCGAAACTGATTGAACTAGTAGCATTGCATCGCAATAGAAGTTTAGGGCGTTCAAGAACTAGAAGCAGAGAAGCGGTGATCTAAATCAGCAGCCGCTCAAGCAGGGAACACACTAGTAGAGAGCAACTTGTGCAGCAGCACCGCGAGCGATTGCTAAAGCAGCAACTCCTGTAGCTGCCGCAGGTCGTGTAGCAGCAGCAATGCGAGCGAGAGCAAGAGCAGAGCAGGGCAGCAACACGAATGAGAGCAAGAGTGGAGCAGCAGTGTGACCGATAGCAATACCAGAGCAGAGCAACAGCATGAACGAAAGAAAGAGTAGTGCAGCAGCTCGACCGACAGCAAGAATAGAGCTGCTGCGCGAGCGAGAGCCAGAGCAGCAGCTGCCGTGCGAGGGAGAGCTGGAGCAGCAGCAGCTAGTGCTGGTGTAGAAGTCACCGCCGAGGAAGCAACGACATGGGGGAGAGACACCATGGAGGAAGTTGCCGGCGACGGCGCCGTCAATGGAGACCCGCCATGGCTGCTCGGTATCGAGCACCGGCAACCCCGCGATTGAATAAAAGATAAAATGCAGTGGTTAGTGCAAAACCTCCTTGGTGGTGCCGAGTAGGCCTCAGCTTCATCGGAGGAATTGGTGAGGGTGCTGCGGTTTCGGTGGGGCTGGTCAAGACAGTGCTGTGGGGATGGAGGTGGCACAATAGACGAGGCGAACTTCGGGGCAGCTCCTTGGAGGTGGAGGATGGGGTGGCTGATCTAGCGAGACAATGAGATCGACGACGGATCCTCATCTGGTGCGGTGGATGAGGGACGGCGAGCTGTTGCGGTGGACGACATCGTCGGGGAAGAGTCTCCGGCTGGGCGGCGGTCGGGAGGCCGACGGAGGAGCGTGGGGTTTTGCGGGTTTTGGCGGCCTTGGTGTATGAATGGGGGGCGAAGGGGAAGGTAGGGGAGCCATGGCTTAGGGATGCGCTTGTCCGAAATGTAGGGTAAATTACGACCGTACCCCCACCGGTTTTGACCACGCGACGTCGAGGCGACATTTTCTGCTCAGGGGTAGAAGGGGGATTTCACGTGTCTGGCCTGCGGGACCAATTTTGGATGAGGAGGGAGTTTTCGCGCGCGTCGAAATTTAGGGATAACAAGGCGCAGCCGCAGGTTGAAGAGGCGTGACTTTCACAGCAGAAGAGACAAAAGATACCCGAGCTTGAAAATTCAGGATAACAAGGCGCGAATTCCATGTTCGACAGAACAAACTTAATGAGTACAAAAAACAATTCATACAAGACACAAGAGAGTCATGTCCCCTTTTACTTTATTGCTATAAATGCCACTGAAAAAACTACAAGAAAAATGTAAAAAAACATGGGAGAACAAGATTAGCCTGTAGAGTTCCAAATCAATACGCACTTCCCTCAACAACAACAAAAAACAAATCAATTCCCACCACAAGAAAGGGTCATGTCCCTTTTTATATGATTACAAATGCCATGATCTCGAATTTCAATTTTTGAATCCACGTTATGTTGAATTCGAATATATCGTTAGGTGATCTTGCAGTTTATAATGGATGTAGTCCTACATTTTGATCTTCCATCTTATATGAACATTTTACTCCACCCTATGAACATATATATTGTCATCTACCATATGGACTAAATTTGAATCAATTTTCCTTGTTTGAATACAATTGTTGTCAAGTTATACCATCAATTATATATTATCTTGATAACAGAAAACATGCATATAGTAGTAATCATATTTCACTATGAACTACATGTACCATACGATCTCCAATTCAAATATTTGTATCCATTTTATGTTGAATTCAAATCGAAGTACATTGGTCTAGGTAGCGAGATGTTCGGGATAATCTAAACCCTGTTTTCATATGTATAATTTTTGACTGAATTGGGACAAGTTTTGGTATAAGCTTCCTGCAAACCGAAGATTCTCTCAACAAGCCTCGTGGTTCTGAGAGGGAACGTGTCACCTTTGTGTGCGAAACGATATACACTGCCACCCCCTTGATTTCCTTTACAGAGGCAACATAGAACTATATGAGTGCACTGTTAAATTTTGGAATTATTCCAGGTTTGTTTGGCCTTTTTTATACATTAATTGAGTTTCTGGACATTTAATGTGCATAATTCAAATTTGAACTGCAAGCACATGCTCCGGTGCACCAAAGTTGGTTGAAAAATCACATGTGTGTCCTTGGGTGAATTTATTGGTCCCATGCAAGAAATGGGAATGACATTTAAACATCTGGGCATCGTGACTCGGCCGAGAAAATTGAGAAACTTGGTTTTTAAATTCCTGTAAATCCAAAACTAGCCTGGAAATCATGAAACTTGGCATGGTGTCATGTCATGGCACTAACATGCTGTTGTAAAAAATTGGCCGAATTGGAACAAGTTTTGGTATAAGCTTCTTGCAAACAGGAGATTCTCTCAAGAAGGATCGTGCTTCTGAGAGGGGACATGTCACCTTTGTGTGCGAAACGATATTCGCTGCCCCCTGATTTTCTTTACATAGGCAACATAGAACTATATGAGTGTCGTGTTAAATTTTGGGATTATTTCGGGTTCGTTTGGCCTTTTTATACATTAATTGAGCTTCTGGTCATTTAATGTGCATAATTCAAATTTGAACTACAAGCACATGCTCCAGTGCACCAAAGTTGGTTGAAAAATAACATGCGTGTCCTCGGGTGAATTTCTAGGTCCCATGCCATAAATGGAAATGAAATTCAAACATCTGGGCATCGTGGCTCGACCGGGAACATTGAGAAACTTGGTTTTAAAATTCTTGTAAATCCAAAACATGACTGAAAATCATGAAACTTGGCAAGGTGTTATGTCATGGTACTAACATGCCGTGGTAAAAAATTTGGCCGAATTGGAACAAGTTTTGGTATAAGGTTCTTGCAAACTGGAGCTTCTCTCAAGAAGGCTCGTGGTTCTGAGATGGAACATGTCACCTTTGTGTGCGAAATGATATACGCTTCCCTCCCCCTTGATTTTCTTTACAGTGGCAAGATAGAACTATATGAGTTGCGTGTCAAATTTTGGAATTATTCCGGGTTAGTTTGGCCTTTTTATACATTAATTGAGTTTCTGGTCATTATTTAATGTGCATAATTCAAATTTGAACTACAAGCACATGCTCAGGTGCACCAAAGTTGGTTGAAAAATCACATGTGTGTCCTCGGGTAAATTTCTAGGTCCCATGCAAGAAATGGGAATGAAATTCAAACATCTGGGCGTCGTGGCTCGGCCGGAAACATTGTGAAACTTGGTTTTTTAATTCCTGTAAATCAAAAACATGCATGAAAATCATGAAAATTGGCTTGGTGTCATGACATGGCACCAACATGCTGTGGTAATTTTGCTGTCCGATTTGTGAAGGTGCACACATTAACAATCAACAAAGTCATTTTAGAACAAGTGTTGTCATGTTACAATCAGAAACACAGTATTATTGAAACCGTGGGCTTCTACTTACCATTTACGTGCCGCCACATGTCCCCTTTTTTATTTGTTACGAGGCACCGTGCGGGGTAGCTATTTGACCCCTGCGCGTGCTTATCGGGAGGAGAGCCCTTTGACCTCCATCGGCCACCCACCTCTCTCCCAAGGCTCCATTAATGGTGCCTGAGCCCCTGTTTAATGTCGTCGCTATGTCTCCCTAGACTGACATTTGAGAGAGAAAAAAGAAAATTTTGCACGGATCGTGATGTAAGATCCGACGGACCTATATAGCATCTACTGCGACTTATAGCAAGACTGATGAATATACAAGGACGACGACAGTGGATAATAATTGTCTTAAATATTTAGGAAGATAAATTAAAAAGCCACATGCGGCAACGCCCGAAATACACAAGGGCAAAAGAAGAAGGAAGACGTATACAACGATGTGGCTGGCTGATCTCTACTTTCTTGATGCGCTGCAGGTCGCGGAGACTAGTTCTCGCGGCGAGCGGTGATGATCTCTTTCATCAGTTTCATGTCCTTAATACGCTGTTTGGCAGCATCCACGGATTCCTCCACCAGCCTTTCGCGCTCGATGCGGAGCATGGCATTCTTGTCCATAAGTTTATTGATGATGACGCCCGTCCTCTTCAACAAGGCAGCGGTCTCCTCTGCCTGCTTCGCCCTTCCGGTGATCTTTTTCCTTAGCAGGTCGCGCTTGGCCCGGAGCTTCGCATTGCCCTCGCCTAGTTGTCGGATGATTCCGGTAGCCTGTTCAAACGAAGCTTTCATGTCGTCCTGCAACCTCGCCCAGCCGGAGATCAGATCCATCTGGCTATGGACGATCGCATGCTTGCGCCTGTAAGAGTCCTCGCCTGCCCGCGAGACATTTTCCCAGGCCGCCGCGGCGCGGCGGGACATCTCTGCTACTTCCGCGGCCTGGCCGGGCCAGTCTGCTGCATCGACGGCGCGGCGGGACCTCTGTGTTGCTACTGCCGCGCGGTAGGACATGTCGGCTGCTTTTGTGGCGAGGCAGGACATTTCTTGTGCTTCCACTTCTGCTCACCTCTCCCTGGTGGTAATCTCTCGACCTAGAACTCATGTTGGCCATGGCAGACGCAAGGGAATGATGATGAATGACTTGTTTCTTTTTGTGGATGAGGAGTTGAGGAGGAGTGTCCAGTCATCTTGGCGTAGTAGTATTTATAACCGAGTACTAATATGCTCCTAAGTGGGAAACCATTTAGGTTGTGATCGGTGTGAACAGGTTTGCAATTAAATCTATCGTCGTAGTAATTTGGAATGTGACGAGACGCAAGCTCAAAATTTATTGACGGTTCTAGTTTCGAAGTGCGGCACTATTCTGTAGTGATCCGACCTCAGACGGTCAAATATCTGTGCATAAGTGTCATCCCTGGATCGGTAATGCTGACACACACAGTACTCGAGGATTTATAATAGGGTGCAATCACACACTTATTACATCGAAATAACTCAAAAGAGTACTTATTACAATCATATGGCTGAAGGCCATCTAAATAAGATAACTGCGCAACATTCAAAGGTAAATGAGTCCATCAACTCCAACGGCATAGCTGAGTGCAAGACAACGCCCTAGCGCACCTTACTCTTCATCTGAAAAGTCTGCAACATAATACATTGCAGCCCTGAACGGGTCAGCACATGGAATATGCTGGCAAGATAGCACTATAGAGCAAAGAACAAAATAACAGCTATCACTACATGCATATATGGCTGGTGGAGGCTCTATGGTTATCATTTGCATAAAGCTAGTTTTTCCCTACAACAAAGGAATATATTTTATTTAACTACAAAGTTGGTTGATAAATATTGAGAAGGTTCCTCCAACTCAATTTCAATTAAACATAGTTAACAACCCAACAAAATTAAATAAGTAGAGTGATTGGATCAAATCAATAATTCAAGTACCAGATACTCAAGATATCCATAACCTGGGACACGACTAACCATGATTAGTTTATACACTCTGCAGAGGTTTGCGCACTTTTCGCCACAAGACTCGATCTCCTCCGTTGAATTTCTCGCACTACATGATGTTTGAGAAATGGATGACCGAGACACAGTCTTTCAGAAGCATTAACTCTTTACTCTGGGTAGACAGTACCACCTACTTTCCCCTACATCTTCTAGCCTACCATTGAAAGAGGTCACACAACATATAGCAAACCTTACTCCTCGTCTAAAAAGTCTGCAACATGATACGTTACACCCACCCACCCCTAAACCCTAGCTCCCCGGCGATCTCCACTTCTCACCACTAATTTGGTGATCCAATCCACTCATATTGTTCGACGCTCCAAGATCTCTCTCCTCATGTCTTTGGAGAGGGATCCCTCGACTGGATCTACCCTTGGCTTGGATTTCTCCAAGGGTAGAGTTTTTGCTGATGAGATCTACAAGGCTTCTGGCCTCACCGTTCATCCTGAGGCTGATCGAGGGGCTTTCACCCTCGTGGTTTCATTCAGTAGGCATGATTTCAGGCTCAATGAGGATTCTGTGGCCGCAGCTCTTGAATCTGCGTTGGGTGGTTCGGCCATTGATCTATGGGTTTCATACATTGCTGACAAGGTATTTAGTTTTAATGTTTCATGCAAGGATGTTGGTTTTCACATTGTTGATACTAGATCCTATTCCTTCCCCCAATTCAAATGCTATTTTCATTTGTGGGGTAATGGGGGTCCGAATTGGTATCGTGAGTTCAAAATTTGGAAGAAAGAGTGTGATGCTGAATGGGTTTTGGTTAGCCCCTCCAAACATAGGGCGGCCTTGGGACTTCTTGCAATGCATAATCCTCCTGTTAAGTCAGCCATTAAGTCTGGATCCACTGTTCGGAAGCGTTTATCTTTTGCTACGTTTCAAAATTATGATGTGTGCAAAGGGTATAGATATCATGCATCTGCTGATTGCATTGCTGACACGGAAAGTGCTGGTTATGAGCTTCATGATAGAGAGTGTGTGGTTATTCATCCGCCACCGCCAGAAAACCTTAATTGGACCTTGGCTTCACCGCCAATTGTTTTTGGCACAGTGAGCTCGTCGGTGATCCAACAGCGTTCATCTCTGGAGGGTCCTGCCTCGGATATTGCGCCGGTTGGTTCGGGCGGGAATTCAGGATCTTCAAATCAGCCTAGTTTAGGCCCATCCTTGCCCGGCCCATCTGTGCCTAGTTCTTCTCAGGCTGAGGCCTCTTTTGATCAAATGATTAATGATATGGTAGATAAAATTGTCACGTGTCAGATTTGCTCTAAGCAAGGGCATTTTTCTTCTGCGTGCACGTCAACTTTAAAGTGCTTGGGTTGTTCTCGGGTCGGTCATAGGAGGCGTGATTGCACCCGTTTTGCGCAGGGTCTCGGGTTAGTTTGGAAACCCAAACCCGTTGTCGTTCCAGTTTCCGAGGTTCAAGCTACAGAAGCCGGGAATATCTCTCTGACAGGATATCTACCAAACTTGGACTCCTCTGCTTTCATTGCACCGTCCTCTTCGCCCAATTCCATCCACCTTGGCCCCTCGACTCCTCTGGGCTCACCACCGGCGACACCACCTCCGCCCCCTGAGCCGCCATCACCACCGCCTGCCATGGCTAACTTTCCTCTAGACCCAATGCAGTACGTCCCAGCTGGTCATCATATCATTGATGCTGGAGATGCGCGCTGGCCGCGTACGTTTGTCACGCCGCACGTTCCGATTGTGCGTTGCCATGAGGACTATATGCTGGCAGAGGTGATGCCAATGCCGGAGGCCAATGAGATTGGAGCTGCTCGTGAGGAAGTGGCTGACTGGCTGGAGGCCCATGGATATCAGGTTCATTCTGTCCAGCCCTGGATCAATGCGGTCGGTCTATTCAGAGTTAGAGATCCAGCGGTGCGTTTTGCTCTTCTCCAACTATCCCCTCGGCACTTGGGAAACGATCGTTTTGTTTGCTTTATGAAGCATGATGAGGGATAGGGTTTTCGCGGAGCTCAGGGTTTTCGTCAAGGGTTGATTATGATGCTGGGTATCCCTTTGGATCTGCCCAACACGGACAATATCAGAGCTGCAGTCAATACCTTTGGCAAGTTTCACCATTGGAATAGTCAGGATCCTTATTTGGTCAGAACCCTTGTGTTTGCATCCTTTCCTGAAGATGCGCTTGTTCCGCGGGATGTGGTTTTCAATGATTATGCTGCGTGGGGTGGGGCTCGAGTGTCATGGATTGCACCAATATACATACTGGGTGCCAGCTTCGCTGAGCAAATGCCTCGTGACGAGGATTGGATGCCTATAAATGGAAACCCGCACCCTCTGCCTGGTGTGCCTTTTCCAGAGCTCCCTCCTTTCGTCTTGCCCCCTTACCCGGCTATGGGCTGGAATGATGTGCCACCTCCCCCTCCGAAGCAGCCAGACATGGGTGACAACAACTGGGGCAATGCTGTTTGGGGTGAGGAAGATGAGATTGTTCAAGATGTTGTGCAAGCTGAGCAACAGTCCATGGTTCTAGATCTCTCTGAAGATTTCTCTGGCTCTGTTGAGCAAAACATTCAGCCAAATTTTGTTCTGGTTTTTGATGTAGAGCAGAATGCTGAGCAACCTGTTATGGAGGAGCCTGCCTATAATCCTGAAGATTGGGCCATAGTGGTCTACAGACCTCCTGTTCCTGCTCAGAACACTGTTGAAGTTGCCGCTGTTGAGGAGCCTTTTGTTGCCACTTTTGATGCAGACAAAGTTCTCTTTGGGCCTGAGCTGCCTCCAAAGTTGGCTTTCAGAAGGAATTTTGAGACTTTCCTGCAATCTGATGCTAGTTTTCAGCTAAACAGATCTATTGACATGCTGCCTATTCAGTCTAATTGCTTTCCAAGAGAAGTTGGGATTTGGCTTTTGATGTGCCAAGATTGACGTATCTGGCACCTGAACAAGAGCATAGGCCTGTGGCAAGGGCCCTATTTCCATCTACGGAAGAATCCTCTGACAGAGAGGTAATGCTGTCTGACCATGTTTCTCCTACAGTGTCTGATGCTACACCACCACAGGAACAGAGAAAGGGCTGAAGGCCAAGGAAGACCTTGGCACCTACTCCTATTGTGGAGACATCTGTTAGGAGGTGTACCAGAGGATCTCTGCAGAGAGATGGTTTCAAAACAGTCTTTCAGGAGCTGCCCATGCAGTCCAAGAAGAGGCAGCCCAAGTCCAAGCCTTTCTCTGCAACTGTGTCTGACAACCTGCAGAATGAACAACTTGATGATCTTCCACCTCCAACTCCGATTAGCAAGCTGCAGCAGAGTGGAAATGAGCTTGGCATAGCAGATGATCTTCTTACTGTGGAGAAGCTTATGGTTGATCCCTCTGCTACTCCTAACAATGGTGCAAATGTGTAATGGCCTTTTAGTTAGTGGGGGGTGGCAGCTGCTTTATTTTGGTCTTCAACTGTCAGGGTTATGGTCTTTTCATGGGCCCTGTAATGGTTTATTTGTGTTATGTTGGACCTATGCTACTTTTGTATTTGCTGGCATTAAGTGCCATCAGACTTCTTTCTCTACTCATATATGTTTTAATGAGTAATGCATGTAAGAACTGGAGTGTGTTTTGCTGGAATGTTAGAGGATTGAATTCAGATGCAAGGCAAAGAGCTGTCAGGCAGAAGTTGGATGAGAGTCAGTGTGCTATTGCTTGCTTTCAAGAAACCAAGTGTGCTTCTTTTGATTTTAGATCTATTAGATATTTTTGCCCTAAAAGATTTGATAGTTTTGCTTTCTCCCCCTCTGTTGGAGCTTCTGGGGGAATTTTGGTTGTTTGGAACTCCTCTGTTTTCTGGGGCACTGTGATTGAGATACAGCCATTTGCAATCCTAGTTCAGTTCATTTCCAAACAGAATAATGAGAAATGGTCCTTAATATCTGTGTATGGCCCTTGTCAAGGGGAAGCCAGGGATAATTTTGTCAGTTGGCTGTATAATTTGCAAATACCATTGGGGGGAAATTGGCTACTGGTGGGTGATTTCAATTTCATAAGATCACTGGATAACAGGAATTTGCCTGGGGGGGATCTGAATGATATTTTTATTTTCAATGAAATCATTGCTCACCTAGGATTGCTGGAACTGCTTCTTAAGGGTTGATCTTACACATGGTCTAATATGCAAGATAATCCATTATTAGAGCAGTTGGACTGGTTTTTCACATCTGCTGATTGGATTACTTCATACCCTATGACTGAAGTTTTGCCCATGGCCAGAACTGCTTCTGATCATGTGCTGTGTGTGGTCACAATCAAGACCTCTATCCCCAAAACTAAAATATTTCGTTTTGAAAATTATTGGGTGGAGCTTGAGGGGTTTATGGAATGTGTTCAGCAGTCATGGCAGAAACCCTCTAATAAATCTCACATCACTGCCAGGATTGCTGATAAATTTAAGTGCTTAAGAGGAGCTCTTAAAAAGTGGCAACTGAATATTTCTAAGCTGAAGGTTTTTATATCCAAATGTAATGAGGTAATACTGTGTCTTGATGGTCTTGAGGAGCTAAGGCCTTTATTCAGACCTGAATTTAACTTGAGAAAGGTGGTAAAATTGCATGTGGAAAACCTTTTACATCTTTAGTTTCTATATTGGAAAAAAGGTGTACAATCAGGTATATTAAACTGGCAGGACAGAACACAAAATTCTTTCATGCAATGGCCACTGAGAGACATAGAAGAAACTCTATTGCATCTTTGAAAGATACTGATGGGTCGGTGGTTTCTCAACACTCTCAGATGGAGGGAATTATCTGGAATTGTTTTAAGAACAGAATGGGAGTTTCTTCTGGTATTGTCATGGGTTTTGACCTCGGTAACTTGCTAAAACCAATTGATGGGTTGGATTTTCTTACTGAGCCTTTCACAAAGGAGGAAATGGATGACACAGTCAAACATATGCCCATTGACAAAGCTCCTGGACCTAATGGTTTTAATGGACTGTTCTTTAAAAAGTGCTGGCACATTATCTGTCAAGACTTTTATGAGTTGGCCAAGTCTTTTCATTCTGGAACTGCAAATTTAGAAAATATTAATGGCTCCTATATCACCTTGATCCCTAAGAAGCTGGCTCCTGAAGAGGTTGGAGATTATAGGCCAATTTCTTTGACAGGGATGGGTCTTAAGTTTTTATCTAAGATGGCTGCTAATATGTTCCAGAAGATCATCATGGCATGCATTCATAAGAATCAGTATCGTTTTATTAAGAGCAGGACTATTCAGGACTGTATTGGTTGGTCTCTGGAGTATTTGCATCAATGTCACCAATCCAAGAGGCCTATAATAATTCTTAAACTGGATTTTGAAAAGGCTTTTGACTCAATTGAACCTGAAGCTATTTTGCAGATCCTCAAGTTCAAAGGTTTCAATCAGAAATGGATTTCCTGGGTCAAGTAGTTGCTCTCTACTGGGACATCATCTGTTCTTCTAAATGGTGTGCGTGGTAGGCAGTTTCTTTGTAAGGAAGGGGTTAGGCAAGGAGACTGTCTCTCACCTTTACTCTTTGTTATTTCTGCTGATCTGTTGCAGTCAGTGGTAAATGATATGTTCAGGAGGGGAATTTTACAGCTGCCTATACAATGCCATGATCAGGGCTATCCAATAGTGCAATATGCTGATGATCCCTAATCATCTTACCTACAAATAAAAATCGGCTTTTGGCTCTGAAAGATATGTTGCAAGTGTTTTCCACATCAACTGGGTTAGTTGTCAACTATCACAAGTCTTCTATGGTGCCCATAAATGTTGATGAGGACTCTATCATTGGTTTGGCTGCTACTTTTGGTTGTCAAGTGGGTAAAATGCCCTTCACTTATCTTGGCCTGTCTGTTGGTACTACCAGGCCTAAAATGGTGGATTTTATGCCACTTGTTGACTGTATGGAAAGAAGGATGACAGCCAGTTCTTCCTTTCTGAATCAAGGGGAAAGGCTTCAATTCCTGAATTCTGCTCTGTCTTCCTTGCCCATCTTTTATCTTGGTAGCTTGCTTGCTCCTGCAGGAATATTAAAGCAATTGGAGAGAATTCAGAGGCAGTGTCTATGGAGAAAGCACAGGGATGAGCCTTCACCATCCTTGGCAGCTTGGGGCCTCATTTGTAGGCCTAAAAATAAAGGTGGGCTGGGAATTTTGAATTTGGGTGTTCAGAACATGGCTCTATTGCTCAAACATTTGCACAAATTTTTAAATAGAGTTAACCTACCATGGGTCTCTCTTATTTGGGACACATACTATCACTCTTCTGTTCCTCAGGGGACTGACATTTGTGGTTCCTTTTGGTGGAAGGATATCTGCAAGTTGTTGGATCATTACATGAACATAACTTGGATTCAAGTCAACTCTGGGAACTCTGCTCTGTTTTGGTCTGATAAGTGGAAGATTGGGGATTCAGTTGCACCTTTGCAATTAAGGTTCTCTAGGCTCTTCTCTTATGTGAAAGATCCATGGATCACAGTCTATGAGGCCTTCCAGTCGCAGGATATGATTAATATGTTCCATTTACATCTATCTGCTCAGGCATATCAGGAGTTTTTGACTGTACAAGATCTTTTGGTCTCCTGTAGTAGAGAAGTGGAGCAAAAGGACACTTGGTTCTGGCAGGGGACATGTAATGCATTCAAGCCCAAGCTGTTCTACTCTTTCATGCATTCTAACATGTCTTTTAACCCTCTTCTTCTCTGGATACGGAAATCCTCCTGCACAATGAAAATCAAAGTGTTTGCCCGGATGTTAATCATGGACAGGCTCAATACCAAGGATATGGTGGAAAGAAGACATTGGCATCTTGATGATGGGGTTAACTGCCTTCTTTGTCCCTTGAGGACTAGAGAGACCAGAAACCACCTGTTCTTTGAATGTAACTTCAGTGTGAGAATATGGAACTATCTGCAAATTACATGGTCACCTGGGGATGACATGTCTGCTATTGTTATGCAAGCTAAACAGGATTTTGCTCAGCCTTTTTTTACTGAAGTTGTTGTTGTTGCTTGCTGGAACATCTGGATAATTAGGAATGCAAGAGTGTTCAGGCATGAGAGGCAGAGTTTTAATAAATGGAGAAGTGCATTTATTCATGATATTACACTCATGCAGCACAGAGTCAAGGCTAGAGACAAGGAGGACCTGCTAAAGTGGATTTCATTATTACCCCCTTGAGGTTCTTTTTGTTTTACTAGTAGCTTAGTTCCCTTTCTTATTTCTTTTTTATGTTCGGATTACCACTTGTAATCTTTGTACATTGTATTATCTATTTTCAATAAAAGTTAAATGTTGTGGGGGGTTCTCCCTACAGTTTCCAGTCAAAAAAATCATACTCAACTATGCCAGAGCCCATAATGGCTTGTGGCTGCACACGGAAGTTTCCAGCATGAATAATCTTATGATCCCTTTGAGCCTAGGTGGCGAACCATAGGATGATCAGACGGGTACTCCGGGATATCCCAGGACAACTCTGGATTTCTCCAGGTGCCCAGACAACCACTGGGTGCTCCAAGGTGCCTCAACCAATCCACCCAGATGTGTATTGAAGTAGCCACCTTAAGTTCAACCATTAGTAAATGATAACTCTCACACCTGTCATGGATCTCTCAAACCAAACCACGTCTATGAGCATAGCATAGCAGTATAAGCATAACGTAGAAGTAACTCCCAAGGTTCGAAATAAAAGGCAATAGGTTCTACCTCATCAACTACTTCCCAATACCCACATGTTAATCAGATCCTAACCATGCAGTGATTGAGGATTTAAACTAATGCATAAAAACTAGGTAATAAAGGGGTATGATCAAAGTGTTACTTGCCTTGCTGACGATCTGAAAACCCTAGTGACTCGTATTAGCACGCTTCGCACTCCGGAAACTCTATCGCAAACAAACAATAGCATACATAAGCACTCAAACATAAGATGCAAAGGTAAAACTCAAAAAAAAAGATCCAAACTGAAAGTTCAATTGAAGAGCTTCAATTTGCAAAAAGAATCAATCGAATCGGAGCTACGAAACTCAAACTACGATCAAAAGAAGTTCGAATTCAAATATGCTTGAAACCAAATTTTAATTTGTCAAAACCATGTTCAAATTGATTATCTGGATAGAGGGAAACAAGACGAAGATTTGGGCTTTGGTTTCACGGGATTTGGATAAATGAGCAAAAAGTTGCGAGGGTCTGAAGATCAGGGACTAATGTGTGATAAAAATAATCACGGATAGGTCCCTGGCCGAAAAAATAAATGGAAAAAGAAGAAATCTATGGAACGAACGTTCGTTAACAGAGGCTAACGAACGAAAACGTTCGCCAAAATGATCTAAACAACGAGCGTTCACAAATTCGCAAACCTAAAAAAAGATCTAAACCAAAGAACAAAAATAACGAAACGAGAACCGGCGAACCGGGACGGTTTTATACCGGTCCAACGCGGCGGCGAGGTCAACGGCGGCGGCGGGATCCGGCGGCGTCGGTGAGGCGGGGCTCCGACGAGGCGACGGCGCGGCGGTGGGCGGCGGCGGCGACTTGCGGCGACGGCGGGCAGCGGGCGGCGGAGCGCAGCAGTAGCAGGCGGCGGCGGCGGGCTGCAGCGGTGGTGAATGCAACTTGCAGGGCGGGGTGAGGAGAGGGCGGCGACGGGCAGCGGCTTATAAAGGCCCAGGGGGGGCTGGCTTGGGCGAGGGGGCGCCGTGTCGGGGTTGGCCTCGGGAGGCATGCCCCGGCCGAACTCGGACGGCCGCGGCGGCGCAAACTCTCCCGCGCGGGGAGGCGCTGGCGGCATGGTGGGCCGGCCTGGCTCGGCTGGGCCTTCGTCCCAGTCGGGCGAAGAAACTTTTTTTTTCAAAATAAATTTCGCCCGAAAGAAAAATCCTAATAAAATATAAAAGAAATTCTAAAAATACCAAAAACAATTTACACCGTCTAAACCTAATATTTAGAACATGGTGAACATTTTCTGGCCTAAAAATGCAGTTTTCAAAAATGCATATTTTTCTAATTCAAATAAAATAGCAAATAAAATCATAATTTGATTTTTAAATTTCTTCTCCAATACACCTCTCTTTTGAAGAAGTCATTTTATCTTCTCCCATTTATTTTTATTATTGGAAATAATTGGAGAGAAAAATATTAAAATCAAATTGATCCTCTTTTCAAATTTGAGAAAAATTCAAATATGAAAATATGTGAAACCTCCAACTCTCTCCTTGGGTCCTTGAGTTGCTTAAGATTTCTAGGATCACAACCAAAAATGCAAATAAAATATGATATGCATATGATGACCTATGTATAACATCCAAATTGAAAATTGGGATGTTACAAACCTACCCCCTTAAGATGAATCTCATCCCCGAGATTCGGGTTGGCTAGAAAATAGGTGTGGGTGGTCTTTCCGTAGGTCTTCTTCTCGCTCCCAGGTGGTTTCCTCCTCGGTATGGTGGCTCCGCTGAACTTTGCAAAACTTGATAACCTTGCTGCGTGTAACTCGTCTGGCAAACTCGAGAATCTTGATGGGTTTCTCCTTGTAGGTTAGGTCACTATCCAACTGAATTGCTTCCAGGGCCACTGTATCTCTTAGAGGAATATCGGCCATCTCAGCATGGTACTTCTTCAACTGGGAAACGTGAAACACATCATGAACTCCTGACAATCCTTTGGGTAACTCCAACTCATAGGCCACTTCTCCCATATGCTCCAAAATTCGGTACGGTCCTACAAATCTCGGGGCTAACTTTCCTTTAACTCCAAATCGTTTAACTCCTCGGAGTGGTGACACACGAAGATATGCTCCGTCTCCGATTTCTTAGACTACCTCCTTGCGTTTGGTGTCCGCATAACTCTTCTGCCTGGACTGAGCTACCTTCAGTCTATCCCGAATCAACTTAACCTTCTCTTCAGATTCCTTGATTAAATCTGGTCCAAACAACTGTCGGTCTCCAACTTCATCCCACATCAACGGTGTCCTGAACCTCCTTCCATACAAAGCTTCGAAAGGTGTCATCTTCAAACTAGCCTGGTAGCTGTTGTTATATGAGAACTCTGCGTAAGGCAAATTATCATCCCAACTAGATCCATAATCTAGCGCGCAAGCTCTCAACATGTCCTCCAAAATCTGATTGACTCTCTCGGTCTGTCCATCTGTCTGCAGATGAAAGGCTGTACTGAACTCAAGCCTAGTACCCAAAGTCTGGTGCAGCTGATTCCAAAACATCGAGGTAAATTGTGTTCCTCTATCTGATACGATGGTCCTCGGAACTCCGTGCAGACATACGATCCTGGTCATATATATCTTGGACAACTTCGCACTCGTATAAGTGGTTTTCACGGGGATAAAGTGAGCTACCTTGGTCAAGCGATCAACTACTACCCAGATGGAATCATATCCCGATCGTGTCCTGGGTAATCCGGTGATGAAATCCATGCCAAGCTTGTCCCACTTCCATTCTGGTATTGGCATAGGCTGAAGTAATCCTGCTGGCTTCTGATGTTCTGCCTTCACTCTCTGACATACATCACATACTGCTACATACTCGGCAATATCCTACTCCATACCGGTCCACCAGAAACGTTCCTTCAAATCCGAATACATCTTGGTGTTTCTGGGGTGAATCGGCTCTGGTGAGTCATGAGCCTCCTGAAGTATTAACTTCCTGATCTCCGCGTTATTGGGCACATAAACACGATCCTCAAACCATAAAGTTTGGTGCTCATCCTCACGAAAACCCTTGACTTTTCCTTCGCTCATTTTCTCCTTTATCTAAGCAATTTCCTTGTCATCCTTCTGTGCTTCTCGAATCTTTCCCAATAATGTAGACTGAACTTCCATTGCTGCAACAAAACCTCTTGGACCTATCTCCAATCGAAGTTCCTTGAGATCGTCGACTAACTCCTGCGGTAATCCTCCGCTTACAAGGGTGTTGACATAACTCTTGCGGCTCAAAGCGTCTGCTACGACATTGGCCTTCCCTGGGTGATAATGCAGCTTCATATCATAATATTTTATAAGCTTCAACCATCTCCTCTGCCTGAGATTTAGCTCCTTCTGAGTGAAAATGTACTTCAAACTGTTGTAATCCGTGTACACATCACAACGATTTCCAATCAGAAAATGTCTCCAGGTCTTGAGCGCATGCACTACGGCTGCTACCTCCAAATCATGCGTGGCATAGTTCAACTCATGCGGTCGAAGCTGACGTGAGGCATATGAAACAACTCTTCCGTCATGCATAAGCCACCTCCAAGTCCTTGGCGAGAAGCGTCGCAATACACTTGGAAATCCTTGCGTATGTCCGGAAGAATTAACACTGGGGTGGTAACTAGCTGTTTCTTCAACTCCTGAAAATTGGCCTCACATTCTTCGGTCCACTTAAACTTGGTATCCTTCTTCAACAACTCCGTCATGGGCTTCGCAATTTTGGAAAAGTTCTCAATGAATCTCCTACAATATCCAGCAAGTCCCAGAAAACTGCGGA
Source organism: Triticum aestivum (assembly GCF_018294505.1). Lineage (NCBI taxonomy): Eukaryota > Viridiplantae > Streptophyta > Magnoliopsida > Poales > Poaceae > Triticum > Triticum aestivum. The sequence continues at coordinate 316,327,601 of NC_057805.1, forward strand.
TCTCTCCAACTGAAGTGGGTGCCAACCACTCAGTGACTGACTAAACCTTGGTAGGGTCTACTGCTATACCTTCTCCTGATATAACATGTCCAAGAAATCCAACTTCCTTCAACCAAAACTCACATTTGCTGAACTTGGCATATAACTGATGTTCCCTGAGCTTCTCGAGAACTATGTGCAAATGCTCCTTGTGTTCCTCTTCGTTCTTCGAGTACACCAAAATTTCATCAATGAACACCACAACATACTTGTCCAAAAACTCCATGAATACCTTGTTCATCATACTCATAAAATAGGTAGGAGCATTAGTCAATCCAAAAGACATGACCGTGTACTCATATAGCCCATACCTTGTCGTAAAAGCCGTCTTAGGTATATCATGTTCTCGGATCTTCAACTGGTGGTATCATGATCGAAGATCGATCTTGGAGACTTTAGCTCCTTGTAGCTGGTCAAACAAATCATTGATCATCGGTAGTGGGTACTTGTTCTTGATCGTCACTTCATTCAATGCATGATAATCAACAACCATTCTCAAGGATCCATCCTTCTTCTCAACTAAGAGCATTGGGGGTCCCCACGGTGATGAACTTGGTCGGATATAACCTTTATCCAGTAACTCATTAATCTGCTTCTTAATTTCCTCCAGATCATTTGCGGGCATCCGATACGGTCTCTTCGATATTGGCCCGGTGCCTGGCAACAGTTCTATCAAAAACTATATGTCTCGATCGGGTGGCATGCCTGGCAATTCCTCTGGAAATACATCTGGGTAATCCTTCACAAGGGGAACTTCTTCCTGAACAACTCCTGAGAGTGAATTTACTTGGGTCCTCCTTGGAGCATGCCTGGATACATACTTGATCAGCTTTCCCTCCGGGGTAGTGTGTAAGATTGACTTACTAGCACAATCGATTTTTCCTCCGTATTTCGATAACCAATCCATGCCTAGCATTATATCCAATCCTTGTGACCCCAAAATCACTAGGTCTGAGGGGAAAATGTGGCTACCAATGGTTAGGGGTAACCAATGACACCATCGGCCGGCCATATACTCCGCTCCTGGCGAGCTTACTAACATGGGTGACCTAAGGGCTAAGGTTGGCAACTTAAACTTGTCCACAAATCACCTTGATATGTATGAACGCGATGCACCAGTGTCAAAAAGAACGAGAGCGGTAAATGAATTAATCAAAAACTTACCGATCACTGTGTCGGGTTGTTCTTCAACCTCCTCCACGTTAACGTCGTTCACTTGTCCTCTGGTGAAAGGGTTGGGCTTCTTCCCAGAGCTTCCATTTCCGTTTCCATTCTTTGCTTCAGGGCACTCGGTGGCGTAGTGTCCAGTCTTCCCGCACTTGAAACAACTAATGTGACTTAGATCCTTATTGGCGGGTGTAGTGGGGTTGAAACGGTTCTGACCGTTGTTTCCTCCATTCCCATTGCCATTCTTAGGGCCACTGTGGTTGTGTGAACTTCCTCCATTGTGAGTGTGGCCTCCATGGTTATGATGGGTGTGCCCTCCTGAGTTCGTGGTAAAACGAGGCTTCTGCTGAGCTCTAGAACTGTACTTCCCATGTCCATACTTCCTTTTGCGGCTCTCTATCTACTGCTGCTTGCCTTCAATCATAAGAGCCCTACCTACCAACTCCTGGTGGTTAGCAAATGTTGCCACCATCAACTGCATACTCAGCTCATCATTCAGTCCTTCCATAAACTTCTCCTGCTTCGCGGCATCTATGGCCACATCATCTGGGGCGTAGCGAGCTAACTTGCTGAACTCATCCACGTACTGCCCCATAGTACGATTTCCCTGGCGTAATTTGCGAAACTCACGCTTCTTCATGCTCATAGCTCTAGTTGAGACATGGGCTGTGCGGAATGCTTGCTGAAACTGATCCCAAGTGATATTGGCTATGGGGAAGGTGGTTGTGTAATTCTCCCACCATGAGGATGCGGGTCCATCCAGTTGGTGTGCGGCAAAGCGCACCTTCTCAGCATCTGTGCAACGTGCGGTGGTCAGCTCCCTTCCAATCCTGCGGAGCCAGTCATCAGCAACAATCGGCTTGGTGCTACTGGAAAACACCGGCGGATTCAACCTCAGGAAATGGGCTAAGTTTTCAACTGGAGGTGGTGGCGGTGGGTTGTTTTTGTTGTTGTTGTTGTTGTTGCCTTGGTTCTGGACTAGCAACTGCATCAAGGCATTCTGCTGTTGGATCAACTGAGTGAGCTCCGGCGGGAAGACAAATCCGGGGTCACGTCTCGGAGGCATCTGATAGGTTTAGAGGGGTGAGAATAGAATAGAGTGAGGTCTAAAGAGAAGTCACTACCCATATGCACATGAGACAAACACATTCACATCACACCCTCAATTTCAAACAAGGGCGTAGAAACGATCTAATCTACCGTTACAAAATACTCGGACTATTACTATATACATTGGGGAATACTACTGATAATTTGGTGGTCGACTAGAAATTTTGATCGGTAGAAGACTACATGATATCCGCTCCAGCTTCATCTTCATAATCATCATCACTATCGGGGTCGGAGTCGGTGTCGTCGATGATGATGTAGTCTTCAGAACGGATGTCCTCCTCTGGTGCGGGATCTCCCATGAATACTCCTAGCTTCTTCTTCAGGTCTTCATTCTTCTCCAGTAACACGGCAATTTCCTCCTCATATCCATCGCGTGTAGACTTGAGTTCCTCTTCTAGCTCCATGTTCCTGGTCATCACTTTCTTTAGGTCTAGCATGCTGGCGCACATTTGGTTCTCCTGACGGCGAATGTGCTGGTTTAACTCCTGGATGTAGGCTGCAATGGACTTGTCCCTCCTGGTGCTGATCATCTCCCATTGCTTATCTCGGCGCCCACATATCTGGTAGATGATGTCCTTAAGATCCTTGTGGTATACTTCGCCGATGCGTCCCATGGAGACGTGAGCGGCCATGCTCTTTCCTAGACTCCAGGTTGGTATATCAAAGGAAAACTCTATGGGCTCAGTAACTGGTGCGAACGTCCTTCCCGGAACATGCACTTGTATCATCCAACGCTCCTCTTCTGGTAAAGTGGCGGTATAGGTCCCAGTGAAGCTTGGTATTCCGATGTTCGGGTACCTAGTGGCTTCCTTCAAGTGTCGTCCAAAAGGTGTGTCTTCATCTGGTTGAGCAAACTTGTTCCTTGGGTCCGTCATCTATAGAGTAGAAAATGGAGAAGAGTCGGAAATGAGTAGAGAAGACTGTCCTATGTCTTTTCTTAGTGGTCGTGTCCTATAGTCAGCGTGTGCTCTGATACCATCTTGTAGCGATCTGACCTCAGACGGTCAAATCTCTGTGCATAAGTGTCATCCCTGGATCAGTAATTCTGACACACACAGTACTCGAGGATTTATAACAGGGTGCAATCACACACTTATTACATTGAAATAACTCAAAAGAGTACTTATTACAATAATATAGCTAAAGGCCATCTAAATAAGATAACTGTGGAAGCTTCAAAGGTAAATGAGTCCATCAAATCCAACGGCATAGCTGAGTGCAAGACAACGGCCTAGCGCACCTTACTCTTTGTCTGAAATGTCTGCAACATAATACGTTGCAGCCCTGAACGAGTCAGCACATGGAATATACTGGCAAGATAGCACTATATAGCAAACAACAAAATAACAGCTATCACTACATGCAAATATGGCTGGTGGAGGCTCTATGGTTATCATTTGCATAAAGCTAGTTTTTCCCTACAACAAAGGAATATATTTTATTTAACTACAAAGTTGGTTGATAAATATTGAGAAGGTTCCTCCAACTCAATCCCAATTAAACATAGTTAACAACCCAACAAAATTAATTAAGTAGAGCGATGAGATCAAATCAATAATGAAGTACCAGATACTCAAGATGTCCATAACCGGGGACATGGCTAACCATGATTAGTTTGTACACTCTGCAGAGGTTTGCGCACTTTTCCCCACAAGACTCGATCTCATCCGTTGAATTTCTCGCACTACATGATGTTTGAGAAACGGATGACCGAGACACAGTCTTTCAGAAGCATTAACTCTTTACTCTGGGTAGACAGTACCACCTACTTTCCCCTACATCAGTTAGCCTACCACTAAAAGAGGTCACACAAGATACTCAACTATGCCAGAGCCCATAATGGCTTGTGGCTGCACACATAAGTTTCTAGCATGAATAATCTTTTGATCCCTTTGAGCCTGGGTGGCGAACCATAGGATGATCACACGGGTACTCCGGGATATCCCAGGACAACTTTGGATTTCTCCAGGTGCCCAGACAACCACTGGGTGCTCCAAGGTGCCTCAACCAATCCACCCAGATGTGTATTGAAGTAGCCATCTTAAGTTCAACCATTAGTAAATGATAACTCTCACATCTGTCATGGATCTCTCAAACCAAACCACGTCTACGAGCATAGCATAGCAGTATAAGCATAACGTAGAAGTAACTCCCAGGGTTTGAAATAAAAGGCAATAGGTTCTACCTCATCAACTACTTCCCAATACCCACATGTTAATCAGATCCTAACCATGCAGTGTTTGAGGATCGAAACTAATGCATAAAAACTGGGTAATAAAGGGGTATGATCAAAGTGTTACATGCCTTGCTGACGATCTGAAAACCTTAATGACTCGTAGTAGCACGCTTCGCACTCCGGAAACTCTATCGCAAACAAACAATAGCATACATAAGCACTCAAACATAAGATGCAAAGTTAAAACTCAAAATAAAAGATCCAAACTGAAAGTTCAATTGAAGAGCTTCAATTTGCAAAAAGAATCAATCGAATCGGAGCTACGAAACTCAAACTACGATCAAAAGAAGTTCGAATTCAAATCTGCTTGAAACCAAACTTTTAAATTGTCAAAACCATGTTCAAGTTGATTATCTGGACAGAGGGGAACAATACGAAGATTTTGGCTTTGGTTTCACTGGATTTGGATAAACGAGCAAAAAGTTGCGAGGGTCTGGAGATCAGGGACTAATCCATGAAAAAAATAATCGCGGATAGGTCCCTGGCTGAAAAAAATAAACGGAAAAGGAAAAATCTACGGAACGAACGTTCGTTAACAGAGGCTAATGAATGAAAGCGTTCGTCAAAACGATCTAAACAACGAGCGTTCGCAAATTCGCAAACCTAAAAAATAACCGATCTAAACCGAAGAACAAAAAAACCGAAATGAGAACCGGCGAATCGGGACGGTTTTATACCGGTCCAACGCGACGGCGAGGTCAACAGCGGCGGCGGGATCCGGCGGCGTCGGTGAGCCGGGGCTCCGGCGAGGCGACGGCGGGGCGGCGCGGCGGTGACTTGCGGCGACGGTGGGCAGCGGGCGGCGGGGGGTTGCAGCGGCGAGCGGCGGCGGCGGCTGCAGCTTGCGGGGCGGGGTGAGGAGAGGGCGGCGGCGGGCGGCGGCTTATAAAGGCCCGGGGGGCTAGCTTAGGCAAGGGGGCGCCGGGTCGGGGTCCGCCTCGGGAGGCGTGCCCCGGCCGGACTCGGACGACGGTACGGCTCTCCTGCGCGGGGAGGCGGTGGCGGCGGGGTGGGCCCGCCTGGCTCAGCTAGGCCTTTGTCCCAGTCGGGCGAAGAAACTTTTTTTTAAAATAAATTTCGCCCGAAAGAAAAATCCTAATAAAATATTAAAAATATTCTAAAAATACCAGAAACAATTTTCACCGTCTAAACCTAATATTTAGAACATGCTGAACATTTTTCTGGCCTAAAAAAGCAGTTTTCAAAAATGCATATTTTTCTAATTCAAATAAAATTCAAATAAAATAATAATTTGATTTTAAAGTTTCTTCTCCAATACTCCTCTCTTTTGAAGAAGTCATTTTATCTTCACTCATTTATTTTTATTATTGGAAATAATTAGAGAGAAAAATATTAAAATCAAATTGATCCTCTTTTCAAATTTGAGAAAAATTCAAATATGAAAATATGTGAAACCTCCAACTCTCTCCTTGGGTCCTTGAGTTGCTTAATATTTCTAGGATCACAACGAAAATTCCAAATAAAATATGATATGCATATGATGACCTATGTATAACATCCAAATTGAAAATTGGGATGTTACATATTCCCGGATGGCGTAACGTGGGCACGCGTTCTCAGCCGTGGTGTAGCAGTTTTGTAATATGCCATGGTACTTCTTTTTCTACTGATGTGTATGTGCAATAACTGGCACCATCAGATACATATCTTATGGTTATTGGGGCGTTCGACACGAATAGCCTCGTGGCAAGCTATAGACTAGTCTTTTTTTCACACGCATTACATCGACACATATCATCTCTCTCCCTCTTTCCCACACACACACACACCTAGTCTCTCGGGACTTCTCGCACGCACCACCGCTAGCTCCCTAGGTCAATGTCACCCACATACACTTGTACTCTGAGTTTAGTATGTTATACACGAAGAGAAGAGGTGCACGCACGCACTCGTCCTCTCTCACAGACGCATCTGTAGCTACGAATTGTAGTGTTCTCAACTATCCGATTAGCTCTATCATACGTTCCCGTTGCTCCTTAGCCTTGAGATTGAGAAGTTTAAAACACGGAGGCTAAGCTGGAGGCGCGAGGTTTTGATTAATGTGCGGGCCGCTCATGGCACCAACACGACACGAGCTTCGTCTGCCTGGTGCGCAGTCGGGTGAGTACTACTAGTAGTAGTACTACTTTGATGTGTCGCGTCAACTCGCAGAAGTATGCAACACTTCCTCAACAAACAAGCATATAAGCTACTTATACTTTTTACCCACGGGATCTTTATATCCAACAGACACAAAATATCCATTCGACTATTGGAAATTACTTTAACTGCTAATCTGATGTCGAAGTAATTGCTGCATCGCCACCAAAACCCACCATCTCTTAAGCTAAAGTAGACCGATCTAACCCCTATATTAGCATATTACTAAGATAAACAGAAGGCACTGCAGAATCATTTAGGAGGTGAGCTTGTCAATCTGAATGTGGAGGGACACAATCCTCGACAACCCAGCCCCGGCCAGCAGCTTGGGCGGAACTATGAAGAAGGTCAGCTCCTGCACGGCGACGTCGCCGGGATCCTTGCTGCTTGTCACCTCGATTTCGACCTTGATGGTGTCGGTCCTGCCTTAGGGCTCCCTCGGTGGGCCATTCGCCCACAGCTTGGCCGCGTAGTGCGTGGTGGGGACGCCCTCGCTCTGATGCAGACGACCGACACGGCGATAGGCGCACCGATGTCGAGCACGTTGCCGACCAAGAAAAACGCGCAGTCGTCCTCCTCTGTGAATAGCAAGAGCCGCAGCTCTGACACTGGCACTTGTAGCTGGAGCACCTTGCCGTAGTGGATCCTGTACATAGGCATGGGATGCACGGTGCTGATGTGGTTGGGGAGCGCCGGCGGCGGGCCTTTGTAGCCGCAGACGGGCACGGGGCATTTGCAGGGCGCGAGCGGACACACGCTCTCGTGATCGGCGAGCTTGTGGTAAGTGACGTAGATCCCACAGCCTTCATGCAGACACTACACCCTCACCGAGGAGAGGACAGCATCCATCTCCGTGTTCTGCATGTCGAAGCCACCGCCATGCTCGCACTTCTGGCACTGCCGCTGGTTCCCAGGGCGCTCGCCGCGGCAGTCCGCGCAGACCAGGTGCCCTCCCTTGCGCTGCACGAATTAATCGAACAACACATCAATCAAGAAACCTGCACCTTGCTCGATCAGCAGAACGGACGGGGTGTATTCGAACCTCATACACTAGAGGCTTCAAGGGGCGGAGGCACAAGGGGCAGTGGAGCAAGGTGAGGTCCATAGAGACCATAGAGAGCTCCATTGTCGGGTCATGTTCCGTCGGCATGATCTCGCCCTCCTAGTGCACAACCATCTCTCGCTTTAGGGTCGGGGCATTAGAAAGTTTTACCATCACATATTCATTCTACTTCAAGGCGCATTAAATCAACACATGCAAGTATCAAAAGGAAAGTCACGGCATGCATGCATGCATGCCTTGTAATTAATGCATCGGTAAACGCAAATTATTGAAATATATCGAGTGCACAGCTTTGATGTGTCGCGTCAACTCGTACAACAAGGAGAAGTTTGATTACAACGCCCTCTCCCTCGCCCATGAGCGTGGTGGCTCGCAGGACTAGGCGAAGCTTTCGCTACACGTTCTCCCTCTCGCACACGATGGACATGCAGCAGTTCATTCGGTGTCAGATGGCCAGAAGCATACTAGTAGTAATCCACTATAGTATTACCATCATTGTTCGACTTCCCGAAGAGGCGAAGAGCCAAGCGCAACCCGAACACTCGTGTGGCAGTTTCATGTGTAGGGGAGGTAGTATAGTGACATAGTCTCGGATAGCGTGTACCGTGCCTCTAAGCTTAAAGTCGTTGGAGTCGGCTCCATGCTATGAGGCCGTCTCGAAGCAGTTTTTGATTAAAATAATTTTCTGGCCCTACCTGTCATTCTGGTGATTGTAGTTTGCACGCTGATCTGGTCAAGACAGGAATATATATTTTTATTTGTGGTGGGGTAAATGTTAGAGGTTGCAGCAAATATATTGAACACTGCGGGTCTTTTAGCCAAGTTTAGAGGCAAGCATGTGGGGCCAGTGCTATGATGTGTCGCATCAACTCGTACAACAAGGAGAAGCTTGATTTTACTACTAGTACGCCCTCTCCCTCGCCCATGCGTGCAGTGGCTCGCAGACGAGGACAGGCCTTTGCTTACTACAACAAGCTATCCCTCCCGCACGCGGGGGACGGACATGCAGCAGTTGATTCGATACTGTAGAAGTAGTAACATCATTGTTCGTCTTCTCGAAGAGGCAAACAGCCAAGCGCAACCCGAACGTAGCAGTTGCGAACGCTCGCGTGGCAGTCTTTGTGTAGGGGTGGGGCGTGGTGCAGCAGTTTTGTGGCAATTCTTTTCTACTATTGTTTGCCATGTAAGCAGGCTATAAGCCCACTATTGTACTTGCTCTTGATAGTATAGCCCTGTAAACCAGAAAGGAGGGACTACTCCCTCCGTTCCTAAATATTTGTCTTTATAGAGATTTCAACAAGTGACTACACCGTAAAAGAGTACATACGGAGCAAAATGAGTGAATCTACACCATAAATAAATACGTAGTTCTCTCGTTTTCCTCTCCGCCTTGGTCGCGGTGCACAATATTGAGTATACTATTACTGACTAGTAGTCTCTTTTTGACATGCATTTACGTTGATATGGCTTGAATGCCAACGAGGCAGAGGGTAGCGGTTCCCAAAACGTTGAACGGTCAATGATGCCTCCGCATTCAATTAGCATGCAGAGGTAAGTAATTGGAGAAGCAGAATGGAGCCAGCACGATGTGAATGCAACGTAGTTTGGACTCTCATATAAAGGCGCCCCACCACTCCAATACATCTACTCCTAGTCTCTGCGCAACACTGCCCACTCCAATCCAAGACCAATACCAAGTGACCAGAAGCCACAAGCACACATGGCGTCGATGGATGCAAGCGACTGTCGGCTATGTCGGATCGTCCAAGATGCCGGCCTGCGGCCCCGCTCCGTGCAATGTTTCCAGACGATGCAGGCGACCGCCAACGTCATAGCCCTCGTCGATGCCGGCTTTGCCTCTCGCATGTGCCAGATGATGGTCAACTCCATCCGCAAGTTCACCGTCGTCAAGAAGCGCGCGGACGACCTTGCCATACTGCTCCAGCCCGCGCGCCCAGGATCCTCGTTGCCTGCCACCCTCATCGGTGGCTTTGCCTTGGCGAACTCTTTGAAGCACTGGTGGCCTTGCAGCAGCCGGAGGTCGCGACAAAGAATGTGCACCTCGAGGCCACGCTCGCCGCGCAGCGCCTCGTCATGCAAGAAACCGTCGACATGCACATCCACGTCTACGAGTTAATCGTCTACATGGGCCACTACAAGGCCAGCATGGGCAGAAAGACGTTGGCCTTCTTCCAGTGGCTGGAATCTTTGGATGCCATTGTTTAGAAGCACGTTGACCTGGCCACGAAATCCGCCGCTACTTAGCCACCATTTGGTGGGCCGGCACCCTGAGTCGAGGAGGTGGACGTCGTCGATGGATGCATCTTTCTTCTTGCCTCCTGTAACCAGCACTGCATCGCCTTGTGGCCTTATGTTTTATTAGTGTATGGCATTTTTATTCCAGTCATACATGGCATGTGTGTCGGTGTTATGGGAACCAGGGTACCCAGACTTGCCTGCCTACGGCCCGCGGCCTGGCTCCATCAAACGGCCTGGTACGGCCCATCTTCAGCATCGACAAAGCAGGACCCTCATGTGGGGTGGGCAAGTCTTGCCATGCGGACGACGCTAAGACCTCCAGAGGGAGCGGCCTCCCTAGGCCGGCTCCTGAGGAGCGAATATTCCTATGCAGGCACTCACCTCATGAGTTTAAGGTGATGCAAGCCATGACGACCAAGGCCAGGCGGGCGCAGTACATCGGGTTTCCTCTTTGGTGCTAAGGAGGCAAGCGCAGGTGCGGAGTCCCGAGGAATCAGCCAAAGGTTTCCATTCCCGTGCTACAAGACCAAGACCACCAGGACGGCGGGATGGAGGTCATCGCCGAGCCCACCACGGCATAACGACCAGAAGCTTTGCAGGTGAAGAGCACCTTTCGTGAGGATAAGATGTACTATTTGTCTCCCTTCAAACTTGGCCGTTGTGGGATCCCTTCTGCCTTCATTTTGGAGGAAGAGCACCGAGGCCACTATAAATATAGCCTAGCCACCACCATAGGAGGGATCCAGACCTGATCCCTCCGAACCCTCACCAGCTCACCCCAACACATGAGCAGACCTCCTGAGGTAGTTCTTCCTCTGTACTAGTTCATCCTCAGCCACTCGTGAGGCCAATCCACCCCAAAGCAAGAGTAGGGTATTACATCGCAAGGTGGCGCGAACCTGGGTAAACTGTCGTGTCCCTTTCCTCCCCCGTTCATTGAGCTGGGCCGTGAGAGCGTCAAGTTGGTAGGCTGGGGAGATCGAGTTCTTCGCACGCACCGCAGAGTTCGAATCTTTCTTGGGTCTGCAGAGCCCTGAATCCGACATTTGGCGCACCAGGTAAGGGCGCGTCGAAGATTCACCTCATCATCTGCTTTGCCCCGCCCTCGCTGTTCGGCTCTCATGGCAGGCGTCGCTCCACTGGCCGGGCCGCCGGGCGCGTTCGGAGGCACTGCGTATCACCGGGCTTTCACCCCCGCCTTGCGGCAAGTGCAATGGCCGCCAAAGTTCAGGCCGGAGCTGCCGCCTCGGTATGACGGCATGGCGGATCCGACAAGGTTTCTCCAGGCGTATGCGGAGACTGTTGGGGCAGCCGGCGGCGACGGCAAGGTTATGGCGAATTGGTTCCCCATGGCCCTTACGGGTGTGCCGCGTGCCTGGCTTCTTGGCTTGCCGGAGTCTTCAGTGGCCTCCTGGGAGGAGCTGCGCGGCCTCTTTGTCGCGCGCTTCGCGGCACCAGCTCCCCACGTTGTTGCGGCCATCCTTGGCGGGTCACAAGTGCCGGCCTCGGACCGCCACGCCAAGCAGTTCTTCCGTCGGGTGGGCGCCTGATGTCTACTACACAACCTTCTTCTTGTAGACGTTGTTGGGCCTCCAAGTGTAGAGGTTTGTTGGACAGTAGCAAATTTCCCTCAAGTGGATGACCTAAGGTTTATCAATCCGTGGGAGGCATAGGATGAAGATGGTCTCTCTCAAACAACCCTGCAACCAAATAACAAAGAGTCTCTTGTGTCCCCAACACACCCAATACAATGGTAAATTGTATAGGTGCACTAGTTCGGCGAAGAGATGGTGATACAAGTGCAATATGGATGGTAGATATAGGTTTTTGTAATCTAAAAATATAAAAACAGCAAGGTAACTAATGATAAAAGTGAGCGTAAACGGTATTGCAATGCTAGGAAACAAGGCCTAGGGTTCATACTTTCACTAGTGCAAGTTCTCTCAACAATAATAACATAATTGGATCATATAATTATCCCTCAACATGCAACAAAGAGTCACTCCAAAGTCACTGATAGCGGAGAACAAACGACGAGATTATGGTAGGGTACGAAACCACCTCAAAGTTATTCTTTTCGATCAATCCATTGGGCTATTCCTATAAGTGTCACAAACAGCCCTAGAGTTCATAGTAAAATAACACCTTCAGACACACATCAACCAAAACCCTAATGTCACCTAGATACTCCAATGTCACCTCAAGTATCCGTGGGTATGATTATACGATAAGCATCACACAATCTCAAATTCATCTATTCAACCAACACATAGGACCTCAAAGAGTGCCCCAAAGTTTCTACCGGAGAGTCAAGGCGAAAACGTGTGCCAACCCCTATGCATAGGTTCATGGGCGGAACCCACAAGTTGATCACCAAAACATACATCAAGTGGATCAATAGAATACCCCATCGTCACCACGGGTATCCCACGCAAGACATACATCAAGTGTTCTCAAATCCTTTAAAGACTCAATCCGATAATATAACTTCAAAGGGAAAACTCAATCCATTACAAGAGAGTAGAGGGGGAGAAACATCATAAGATCCAACTATAATAGCAAAGCTCGCGATACATCAAGATCATATCACCTCAAGAACACGAGAGAGAGAGAGAGATCAAACACATAGCTACTAGTACATACCCTCAGCCCCGAGGGTGAACTACTCCCTCCTCATCATGGAGAGCGCCGGGATGATGAAGATGGCCACCGGTGAGGGATCCCCCCTCCGGCAGGGTGCCGGAACAGGGTCCCGATTGGTTTTTGGTGGCTACAGAGGCTTGCGGCGGCGGAACTCCCGATCTATCTTGTTCCCCGATAGTTTTATGCTATATAGATATATATAGGCGGAAGAAATACATCAGGGGAGCCACGAGGGGCCCACGAGGGTGGAGGGCGCGACCAGGGGGTGGGCGCACCCCCCCTGCCTCGTTCCTTCCTCGTTGCTTTCTTGACGTGGACTCCAAGTCTCCCGGGTTGCTTTCTTTCCAAAAATAACTTCTCCAGAAGGTTTCATTCCGTTTCGACTCCGTTTGATATTCCTTTTCTTTGAAACACTGAAACAAGGGAAAGAACAGGAACTGGCACTGGGCTCTGGGTCAATAGGTTAGTCCCAAAAATAATATAAAAGTGCATAGTAAAGCCCATAAAACACCCAAGATGGATAATATAATAGCATGAATACTTCATAAATTATAGATACGTTGGAGACGTATCAGCATCCCCAAGCTTAATTCCTGCTCATCCTCGAGTAGGTAAATGATAAAAGAAATGATTTATGAAGTGTGAATGCTAGCAGGTGCATAAGTTTGATCAATGATAATTTCAATCACCTTTTCTAGCATCATTATATGTCATAACAGTAGCTCAACTCATAGAACTTTTGAAAACTAACAAACTGTGTTATTAGTCATCAAACAATTACAATTCATCTTATTTTCAGGAAGAGTCTATGTTAGAGCTTTGATTCAGCAAACTTCACATACTCAACTATCATTTAGTCTTCCATGATTGCTACCACTCAAAGCATATTTTTAGAACAAATAGTATTCATCGAACACAGAGAAAGATAGGTGCTTAATGTTTCGCCTCCCAACCTTTTACCTCAAGGGTAATGTCAACAGTAATAATTCATGCTCAAATATATTTGAATGGCCATATATGCTTAGATCTTTCCATCATATGATGCTTTCCAACTAAAGAGTAGGTTGGAATGAGAAGGAATACTACCGACTCTTGCATAAAAGTAAAAGATAGGCCCTTCGCAGATGGAAGCAGGGATTTGCAGAGGTGCCAGAGCTCGAAGAAAAAAAATGAAAATAATTTTGAGAGGTATGCTTTCATTGTCAACATAACGACCAAGATTTCCCAATATCTTCCATACTACATACATTATAGGCGGTTCCCAAATAGAAAGGTAAAGATTTTTACTCCCCCTCCACCAACAATCATCAATCCATGGCTTGCCCGAAACAACGGGTGCCTCCAACTAACATCAAACCTGTGCGAGTTTTGTTTGAAATTATTTCTGATTTGATTTTGATCTTTTGATCATGGGACTGGGCATCCCAGTTACCGGCCATTTTCTCGTCAATGATGGGCGGAGTCTACTCATCGTGAGAATAACCCACCTAGCATGGAAGACACTGCTAACCCGTAGTCGCTACATGAGCGATTCAGGCATACAAAATAGATTATTATTTGAAGGTTTAGAGTTTGGCACATGCAAATTTACTTGGAACGGCAGGTAAATACCGCATATAGGTAGATATGGTGTAAACTCATGGAAGAAACTTGGTTCAAGGGATTTGGATGCACAAGCAGTATTCCCGCTTAGTACAGATATTTTGGCTAGCAAAGGATTCTAAATAGCAAGCACCACATGTTAGAGGATACAAAACAATATAACTTATACAAATATACCCAAGCATAACTCATTATGTTGTCTTCCTTGTCCAACTTCAACTAATTTGCTCAGGTTTGAAAATAATTAATGGGGCTCACAATCATAGAATATGTCCAAGATAGTATATTTATATATGAAATCTCTCTTCCTTCAATATTCTTTCATGAATTGTTCAAGTGACCAATACAATGTTTGCTAACCTTCAATAAATTTACCACCTCTAATTCTTATATGTGAAGGTATTACTCCCCATGGGAAAGGCATATGAAACATATATAATTTCAGATTTATGACATTCAAATCATTCAACCATTTACTCATAGCATATAAGTGAGGCACACGAGTAAATGACAAACTACTCCAAAAAGATATAAGTGAATATCAATGAGCAGTTAAATAATTATTTAGCTATGTGAAGACTCTCTCTCATTCAAGAATTTGAGATCTTGGTGTTTTATTCAAACAGCAAGCAAGGCTAAAGAAAATAAAATGACGCTCCAAGCAAAACACATATCATGTGGTGAATAAAAATATAGCTCCAAGTAAAGTTACCGATGAATGAAGACGGAAGAGGGGAGGCCTTCCGGGGCATCCCCCAAGCTTAGGCTCTTGGTTATCCTTGAATATTACCTTGGGGTGCCTTGGGCATCCCCAAGCTTAGGCTCTTTCCACTCCTTATTCCATAGTCCATCGAATCTTTACCCAAAACTTGAAAACTTCACAACACAAAACTTAACAGAAAACTCGTGAGCTCCGTTAGTGAAAGAAAACAAAACACCACTTCAAGGTACTGTAATGAACTCATTCTTAATTTATATTGGTGTTAAACCTACTGTATTCCAACTTCTCCATGGTTTATAAACTATTTTACTAGTCATAGATTCATCAAAATAAGCAAGCAACACAATGAAAACAGAATCTGTCAAAAACAGAACAGTCTGTAGTAATCTGTAACTAACGCAAACTTCTGGAACTCAAAAAATTCTAAAATAAATTGGTGGACCTGAGGAATTTGTCTAGTAATAATCTTCAAAAAGAATCAACTAAATAGCACTCTTCAATAAAAAGTTTTATCTAATCTCGTGAGCGCTAAAGTTTCTGTTTTTTACAGCATGATCGTAAAGACTTCACCCAAGTCTCCCCAAAGGTTCTACTTGGCACAAACACTGATTAAAATACAAAACCACATCTAAACAGAAGCTATATGGATCATTTATTCCTAAACAGAACCAAAAAGCAAAAAACGAAAATAAATTTGGGTTGCCTCCCAACAAGCGCTAACGTTTAACGCCCCTAGCTAGGCATGATGATTTCAATGATGCTCGCATAAAAGATAAGAATTGAAACATAAAGAGAGCATCATGAAGAATATGACTAGCACATTTAAGTCTAACACACTTCCTATGCATAGGGATTTTGTGAGCAAACAACTTATGGGAACAATAATCAACTAGCATAGGAAGGCAAAACAAGCATAACTTTAAAATTTTAAGCACATAGAGAGGAAACTTGATATTATTGCAATTCCTACAAGCATACATTCCTCCCTAATAATAATTTTCAGTAGCATCATGAATGAGTTCAACAATATAGCCAGCACCTAAAGCATCCTTTTCATGATCTACTTGCATAGAAAATTTACTACTCTCCACATAAGCAAAATTCTTCTCATTCGGAATAGTGGGAGTACCATAAGAGACTTGAATACTATAAATTGTTTCCAAATTAAAAGAGTAATGTTCAGAAAAAGGGTAATCATAATCATGACAAGTTTTATAAATATAATCATCACTACTTTTTATAGCATAGGTTTCATCACAATAATCATCACGAGTAGCAACTTTGTTCTCATCATAATCAATTGAAACCTCTTCTGAAATAGTGGATTCATCACTAAATAAAGTCATGACCTCTCCAAATCCACTTTCATAATTATCACAATAAGATTCAACATCCTCCAAAATAGTGGGGTCACTACTTCCTAAAGTTGACACTCTTCCAAACCCACTTTCCTCAATATAATCATCATAAGTAGGAGGCATGCTATCATCATTATAAATTTGCATATCAAAACTTGGGAGACTAAGAATATCATCTTCATTAAACGTAGCATCCCCAAGCTTAGGACAAACATTAATTGCAGCAAATATATTCTCAAAAACATCATCTTCATCAAACATAGCATCCCCAAGCTATGGCTTTTTCATATCATAAGCATAATCACTCTCATCATTAATAGTATGGATAGCACCAATAGTATAGCAATTATCATATTCCTCCAAGCAAGTGCCAAAAAGATTTTCAAGATCATAAGAAGTATCATTATCTTCCCAATCATAATCATCACAACAAGCAATAGGCATAATGAGATCATCATCAAGTGCATCATCTTCCACAATTATTTTTGATTCATTTTCATGAGGCACAACAATAATAGGAGCAACATTATTTGGGAGAGATATCTTTTTACCTCTCTTCCTTTTTATTTTCTTATTCTTCACCACACCATGTGTGGGTTCAATCCTCTTTTTGGAGCTCCTTATTAATGAAATTGGTTGAATAGAAGGCTCCTCCTCGTTACCTGATTCATCATAAGAAATAATAGGAGGATATTGGGAAGTCTCTCCCCTTTCATTAGTATTCTCTTCATCCTCTATTTGTTTTCTTTTCTTTATGTAATTGGCAATATAAGGATTTTCAATGCAATTCACCGCACAATACATATAAATTTCCTCTAGATCAAAACCAAGAAGTTTATAATGGGCAAATTCTGGAAGATGCTTAGTTATACGTTTCATTTCTTCGTGACCCATAATCAAACTAAGTTCATTATAATGTGCAAGGGAAATCAAGTCATCGCAATTTTTGGACACGATTAGATCATGAAACAATTTGCATCGGATAGTAAAATGACCTCGTTCATTGCAAACTTCATAAGTATGGCCAAGAAAATTTAAATTTTCAGCACAAACATCTAGCCTTTCTTGCAAGAATTTAGTTTCTAAATGCTTATGCCTCTTACAATATCTATCTTCCCTATTTGGTGTGTACTTGCAAACCCAATGCACTCCACAAAAATTGACATGTTTATAGGAGACATTTTCATCATAACTAGTGCAATCATCATTAGTACCATGGATATTCAAGGAGTTCATACTAACAACATTGCAATCATGCTCATCATTCACATATTTTATGCCAAGCATTCTATGTAATTCTTCTTCTAGTACTTTGGCACAATTTTCCTTTCCATCATACTCACGAAAGATATTAAAAAGATGAAGCGTATGAGACAAACTCAATTCCATTTTTTTGTAGTTTTCTTTTATAAACTAAACTAGTGATAAAACAAGAAACAAAAAGATTCGATTGCAAGATCTAAAGATATACCTTCAAGCACTCACCTCCCCGGCAACGGCGCCAGAAACTGCTTGATGTCTACTACACGACCTTCTTCTTGTAGACGTTGTTGGGCCTCCAAGTGCAGAGGTTTGTAGGACAGTAGCAAATTTCCCTCAAGTGGATGACCTAAGGTTTATCAATCCGTGGGAGGCGTAGGATGAAGATGGTCTCTCTCAAACAACCCTGCAACCATATAACAAAGAGTCTCTTGTGTCCCCAACACACCCAATACAATGGTAAATTGTATAGGTGCACTAGTTCGGCGAAGAGATGGTGATACAAGTGCAATATGGATGGTAGATATAGGTTTTTGTAATCTTAAAATATAAAAACAGCAAGGTAACTAATGATAAAAGTGAGCGTAAACGGTATTGCAATGCTAGGAAACAAGGCCTAGGGTACATACTTTCACTAGTGCAAGTTCTCTCAACAATAATAACATAATTGGATCATATAACTATCCCTCAACATGCAACAAAGAGTCACTCCAAAGTCACTAATAGCGGAGAACAAACGAAGAGATTATGGTAGGGTACGAAACCACCTCAAAGTTATTCTTTCCGATCAATCCATTGGGCTATTCCTATAAGTGTCACAAACAGCCCTAGAGTTCGTAGTAAAATAACACCTTAAGACACACATCAACCAAAACCCTAATGTCACCTAGATACTCCAGTGTCACCTCAAGTATCTGTGGGTATGATTATACGATATGCATCACACAATCTCAAATTCATCTATTCAACCAACACATAGAACCTCAAAGAGTGCCCCAAAGTTTCTACCGGAGAGTCAAGACGAAAACATGTGCCAACCCCTATGCATAGGTTCATGGGCGGAACCCGCAAGTTGATCACCAAAACATACATCAAGTGGATCAATAGAATACCCCATTGTCACCACGGGTATCCCACGCAAGACATACATCAAGTGTTCTCAAATCCTTTAAAGACTCAATCCGATAATATAACTTCAAAGGGAAAACTCAACCCATTACAAGAGAGTAGAGGGGGAGAAACATCATAAGATCCAACTATAATAGCAAAGCTCACGATACATCAAGATCACATCACCTCAAGAACACGAGAGAGAGAGAGAGAGATCAAACACATAGCTACTGGTACATACCCTCAGCCCCGAGGGTGCACTACTCCCTCCTCGTCATGGAGAGCGCCGGGACGATGAAGATGGCCACCGGTGAGGGATCCCCCCTCCGGCAGGGTGCCGGAACAGGGTCCCGATTGGTTTTTGGTGGCTACAGAGGCTTGCGGCGGCGGAACTCCTGATCTATCCTGTTCCCCGATAGTTTTAGGGTATATGGATATATATAGGCAGAAGAAATATGTCAGGGGAGCCACGAGGGGCCCACGAGGGTGGAGGGCGCGCCCCCCTGCCTCGTGCCTTCCTCGTTGCTTTCTTGACGTGGACTCCAAGTCTCCCGGGTTGCTTTCTTTCCAAAAATAACTTCTCCAGAAGGTTTCATTCCGTTTCGACTCCGTTTGATATTCCTTTTCTTCGAAACACTGAAACAAGGGAAAAAACAGGAACTGGCACTGGGCTCTGGGCTCTGGGTCAATAGGTTAGTCCCAAAAATAATATAAAAGTGCATAGTAAAGCCCATAAAACACCCAAGATGGATAATATAATAGCATGAATACTTCATAAATTATAGATATGTTGGAGACGTATCATCGCCGCCCACGCGCAGTGGGGAACCCCTCCGAGCTGGGTGGCACCTAAGGCCGACCTCACCTTCAACTCAAGGGACCACCCTGAGACCACGGTTGGCGCTGGCGCGCTCCCTATGCTCTGCACCCCCACCATCTGCAGCGTAGCAGTCCCCAGGACCCTCATCGACGGCGGCGCTGGCCTCAACATCCTCTCCGTGGAGGCCTTTGGCCTGCTTCATGTGCCTTATGGTCGGCTCCTCCCCCACCAGGCCTTTGTTTGGGGTCGTTGATGGCTCCACTGCCCTCTAGGGCAGATTCGCCTCCACCTTTGGCACACGCGATAACTACCGACCGAGCTCATCGACTTCGACATCGCCCGCATCAGCCTCCCGTACAACGCCATTCTCGGGTATCCAGCCCTGGCCAAGTTCATGGCGGCGACTCATCCTGGCTACTACCTCATGAAGATGCAGGGAAGCAGCGGCGTCCTCACCGTGGCGGGGGATACCAAGGATGCGCTCTCGGCCCTCAAGCTCGCCTTCAAGGCCGTGGCAACCGTGTGACCAAATGGGGAGGGGGCTCCGGAGGGCCCGGGGGCTGCGCCAGCAAAGAAGAAGCAATTGTTTTCTCAAGACCGGGCCGAGACGAAGCAGGTACCGGTCGACGAAGACGGGGGGATCGGGTTCTACCTTCATTATAGGCGCAGGCCTCCCCCTGACCAGGAAGAGGCACTGGTCAGCTTCCTCCGCGCGAACAAGGACGTATTTGCATGGGAAGCGGCGGACCTAGTCGGGGTTCTGCGTGGGGTAATCGAGCACCACCTGATGGTGTGCCCCAATGCACGTGATAAAACAGAACGCGCGGCTGCAAGCCCCGAAGAAGCAGTCGTTCATCATCTAGGAGACCCGCAAGCTGCAAGAGGCCAGCTTCATTCGGGAAGTACGACATCCAGATTGGTTGGTGAACCCGGTTATCGTTCCCAAGAAGGGCGGGAAGGAGCACATGTGCATAGATTTCACCAACCTCAACAAGGCTTGTCCTCAAGACCCTTTCCCTCTCACACGCATCGATCAGATCATCGACTCCGCCGCCGAGTGTGATTTACTGTGCTTCCTGGACGCCTTCTCGGGCTATCACCAAATCAAGATGGCAGTGCAGGATGTTGAGAAGACGACTTTCTTGACCCCGTGCGGGGTGTACTGCTACACCTGCATGTCGTTCGCCTTCCAGCGGTTGATGCACATCGCCCTGGGTCAGCAGCTCGGGAGGAACGCCGAGGCATACGTCGATGACATAGTGGTGACATCTTGGGAGACAAGAACCCTTATCGAAGATCTGGAGGAGACATTTGCCAGTCTACGCAAAGTGAACCTGCGACTCAACCCGGAAAAATGTGTGTTTGGCGTCCCGTCTGGCAAGCTGCTGGGTTTCCTGGTGTCGCACAGAGGGATCAAAGCCAACTCGGAGAAGGGCAAGGCCATAGAAAGGATGAGTCCGCTGCAAACCCTCAAGGAGATGCAGAAGCTGGTGGGGTGTGTGACCTCGCTCAGGCGTTTTATCTCCAAGCTAGGAGAGCGCGCCCTCCCTTTCTGCAAACTGATGAAAAAGAAGGGCTCGTTCGAGTGGACTCCGGAGGCTAACGCGGCCTTCCAAGACCTTAAGAGGTACCTCACCAGCCCACCGGTGATGGTAGCACCATGCACCTAGGGATGGCAACGGCGCCCCATACCCGCAAAACCCGTAGGGATTTCATCTATTAGGGGGTGGGGATGGGCGAAAAACATCCCCATGGGGATATTTACCAAACTATTTTATTCCCCATAGGGTACAACGGGGATGGGGACGATATCTTATTCCCCAGACCCAATACCCATCAGGGACCCGGTTAGTAACTGTGATACTACGGTCAACCTTAAAATATTCACAAACAAACTTGCAAAAACAAAACAAAAAACTCTGAAAAAACCTTAAACCTATCTCACATCCTCACCTCAGCTGCCACCTTGACCAAGAAGTCAATACGACCTAGATAGCCATTAGCAGGACAAGGACAACACCATGTATGTATGTTGATTATAGGGTGTCATATTATGTATATGAGTATTTGTTTATGGGGATGGGGACCCTAATGGGGCCCCGTTCCCCAGTGGGGCATGGGTATGGGGAAATTTCATCCCCAGTCATGTAAACGGGGATGGGCATGGGATGATAGGGAATAGATGGGGATGGGGATGGGGATGTTGTAGGTATCCCCATAGGGGATTGTCCCCATTGCCATCCCTACATGCACCCTTGAGCCCCCAGTGCTCTACCTGGCCGCCACACCTCACTCTGCCAGCGCAACACTCATGGCGGTCCAGGAGGAGCGTCCGGTTAAGGGCTCGCGGCGCAGCGCCCCCGCACCTGGCCGAGATGTCGCAGCCTCACGACGGTGCTCCTGAGGCCTTGGCCACCCCTCCGATCAGCGGGACTCCTGAGGATGGCGCTCCTGAGGCCACGGTTTCCCCGTCAGATGGCAAAGCTCCTGAGGTTCCCCAGCCTCAGGAGGCACGGGACCCCGCGAATGCCTCCACCCTCGTCGAGCACCCAGTGTACTTCGTCAACACGGTGTTGCGTGATGTGCGGGCGCGCTACCCCATGCCACAAAAGCTTTTGCTCGCACTCCTCATTGCCTCCCGGAAACTACGTCACTACTTCCAAGGCCACCCCATCAAGGTTGTCTCAGCTTACCCCTTAGAGAGGGTACTCCGGAGCCCTAACGCCGCGGGAAGGGTCGCCGAATGGAACATTGAACTGCAGGCATTCCAGTTGGAGTTCAGCACCACCAAGATCATCAAAGGTGCGACCCTCGCTAACTTTGTGGCAGAGTGGACTAACGTCCTTGACCGAGAAGTGGGCGAGGCCCGTTCTCTCGCTCCCGGAAGCGAAGCACCAGATGGTTGGTTCATGTACTTCGACGAAGCATTCGCGCGTCAGGGCGCGGGGGCTGGAGCCGTGCTCATCTCACCCACCCAGGACAAGCTCTACTACGCCATGCAGCTCTGCTTCCAGCATGGCGAGAAGGTCTCCAACAACATCATGCAATACGAGGGCCTTATCACCAGCCTCAAGGCTTTGGCGGCTCTAGGGGTGAGGCACCTTGCCATCATGGGCGACTCCCAGCTCTTCGTCAACTTCTCCAACAAGGCGTACAAGCCAAAGGACGAGCACATGGAGGCATACCTTGAGGAGGTACACAAAACTAAGAAATGATTCTTAGGCTTGGAATTGCAACACGTGCCGCGCGGCACAAACAAGGAGGCATACGACATTGCCAAGAGGGCGTCCCGGCGTCACCCTCAGGAGCCTGACGTCTTTGAGGTGTGGCTCTTCAAGCCGTCAGCAGCTCCCCCCGCTGCGGGACCAGCATTGTCTCAAGAGGAGCTCCCCCCGGCGCAACCCTCGGGCTCCCCAGCTTGCGGCCCAACCTCGGGAACCTGCCTGCTCCTTGCGCTCGAGCCTTAGGAGGGGTGCTGATCCGAGGAGTTCAAGGCATACCTGCTTCGGGGCGCCTTGCCGGAGAAGGAGGAGGACGTGGAGCGTGTGGCCCGCCAGGTGATACGTCCATTTTGCATCATGCTTTTATGATGATATTTATTGCACTATGGGCTATTATTACACATTATATCACAATACTTATGCCTATTCTCTCTTATTTTATAAGGTTTACATGAAGAGGGAGAATGCCGGCAGCTGGAATTCTGGGATGGAAAAAGAGCAAATATTAAAGACCTATTCTGCACAACTCCAAAAGTCCTGAAATTTCATGGAGCATGTTTTTGGAATATATAAAAAATATTGGGCGAATAAAAAACCAGAGGGGGCCACCAGCCAGCAACAAGGGTGGAGGGCGCGCCCCCCGACCTTGTGGGCCCCCTGGCAGGCCTCCAGTGCCCATCTTCTTCTATATGGTGCCTTTCACCCTGGAAAAACTCGAGAAGAAGCTTTCGGGACAAAGCGCCGCCGTCTCGAGGCGGAACCTGGGCAGAACCAATCTAGAGCTCCGGTGGAGTTGTTCTGCCGGGGAAACATCCCTCCAGGAGGGGGAAATCATCGCCATCACCATCACCATCGATCCTCTCATCGAGGGGGGTCAATCTCCATCAACATCTTCACGAGCACCATCTCCTCTCAAACCCTAGTTCATCTCTTGTATTCGATCTTGGTCCCAAAACCTCAGATTGGTACCTGTGGGTTGCTAGTAGTGTTGATTACTCCTTGTAGTCGATGCTAGTTGGTTTATTCGGTGGAAGATCATATGTTCAGATCCTTAATGATAATTAATACTCCTTTGATTTTGATTATGAATATGCTTTGTGAGTATTTACGTTCGTTCCTGAGGACATGGGAGAAGTCTTGTTATAGGTAATCATGTGAATTTGGTATTCGTTCGATACTTTGATGAGATGTATGTTGTCTCTCCTCTAGTGGTGTTATGTGAACGTCGACTACGTGACACTTCACCATTATTTGGGCCTAGGGGAAGGCATTGGGAAGTAATAAGTAGATGATGGGTTGCTAGAGTGACAGAAGCTTAAACCCTAGTTTATGCGTTGCTTCGTAAGGGGTTGATTTGGATCCATATGTTTCGTGCTATGGTTAGGTTTACGTTAATTCTTCTGTTGTAGTTGCGGATGCTTGTGAGAGGGGTTAATCATAAGTGGGAGGCTTGTCCAAGGAAGGGCAGCACCCAAGCACCGGTCCACCCACATATCAAATTATCAAAGTAACGACCGCGAATCATATGAGCATGATGAAACTAACTTGACAGTAATCCCCATGTGTCCTCGGGAGCACTTTGCTTTATATAAGGGTTCGTCCAGGCTTGTCCTTCGCTACAAAAAGGATTGGGCCACCTTGCTGCACCTTATTTACTTTATCTACTTGTTACCCGTTCTGATTTACCTTATCACAAAATTATCTGTTACCGATAATTTCAGTGCTTGCAGAGAATACCTTGCTGAGAACCACTTTTCATTTCCTTATGCTCCTCGTTGGGTTCGACGCTCTTACTTATTGAAAGGACTACGATAGATCCCCTATACTTGTGGGTCATCAAGACTCTTTTCTGGTGTCGTTGCCGGGGAGTGAAGCGCCTTTGGTAAGTGGAATTTGGTAAGGAAACATTTATATAGTGTGCTGAAATTTACTGTCACTTGTTACTATGGAAAATAATCCTTTGAAGGGCTTGTTCAGGGTATCTTCAACTCGACCGGAAGAACAAAGAGTTGCTCCTCAACCTACTGCACCTACTAAAAATATTTATTATGAAATTCCTTCGGGTATGATAGAGAAACCCCTAGCTAATCCTTATGTAGGAGATGGAACATTACATCCCGATATGCACCTAATCTATGTGGATGAAGTTTGTAGATTATTTAAGCTTGCAGGTATGTTCGAGGATGTTGTCAAGAAGAAGGTCTTCCCTTTATCTTTGAAGGGAAAGGCATTGACATGGTATAAGCTATTGGATGATATTGGATCATGGAACTACAACCGATTGAAATTGGAATTTCATCAGAAGTTTTATCCTATGCATCTGGTTCACCGTGATCGGAATTATATATATAATTTTTGGCCTCGTGAAGGAGAAAGTATCGCTCAAGGTTGGGGGAGTCTTAAGTCAATGTTATATTCATGCCCATGAGCTCTCTAGAGAAATTATTATTCAAAATTTTTATGCTCGGCTTTCTAATAATGATCGATCTATGCTCGATACTTCTTGTACTGGCTCCTATATGAAGAAGGATATTGAAAGTGCAACTATCCCTGGGTGGTTTTGGTAATTCCTAACAACATATAGCTCATTGAGCTAATGCTATTTTAAGATAAATATTTCAGGAAAGCTCAATGATTGGCATGGCATGGATTAGAAAGTGGACCCCTCAAAATGCTAAGGACGAAAGATTGGCTCAAGCTCAAAGCACAAGACTCTACATTTTACTTTTAGTGATACAAGATCACATTTAGTCCATAGGAAAAGCCAATACTATTAAAAGGGGGTGAGGTGTTGCTTAATGAGTTACTTGCTCAAAATGCTTACTGATATGCTCCAAAAACCCTCAACTACTTTCTCATATCCACATATGTCCCAAACCAAAAGTCAAACTCAGCCCCACCGAAATCTTCTATCCGGCACCAGCGAGTTCACTTGACATAGCCACTGCCACAAACCCTAGTCACTTCGGTCTCACCGATAGGGATCTCGGTCTCACCGAGATGGGATTGCAACCTCTCTGTTTCCCTTCGTAACGTTTCGGTCCAACCGAGATGAGCGATCGGTCCTACAGAGATTGCAATGCAAACTCTCTATTTCCCCTTCATAATTTTTCGGTCTAACCGAGATGAGCGAATCGGTCCCACCGAGTTTGCCTGACCAACTCTCTGTTTGTCTATTATCAAAATCGGCCCCACCGAGTTTGTGTAATCGGTCTCACCGAGATTACATTATGCCCTAACCCTAACAACATCGGTCACACCGAGTTGACATGTCGGTCCCACCGAAAATCCTAACGTTCACATTTCGAACTAAATCGGTTTGACCGAGTTTTATAATTCGGTCCCACCGAGTTTGGGGATTTGTGTGTAATGGTTAGATTTTGTGTGGAGGCTATATATACCCCTCCACCCACTCTTCATTCGTGGAGAGAGCCATCAGAACATGCCTACACTTCCAACATACATTTTCTGAGAGAGAACCACCTACACTTGTGTTGAGGTCAAGATATTCCATTCCAACCACATAAATCTTGATCTCTAGCCATCCCCAAGTAGCTTTCCACACAAATCATCTTTCTACCAAATCCAATCCTATGAGAGAGAGTTGAGTGTTGGGGAGACTATCATTTGAAGCACAAGAGCAAGGAGTTCATCATCAACACACCATCTATTACCTTTTGGAGAGTGGTGTCTCCTAGATTGGTTAGTTGCCACTTCGGAGCCTCCGTCAAGATTGTGGAGTTGAACCAAGGAGTTTGTACGGGCAAGGAGATCGCCTACTTCGTGAAGATCTACCCTAGTGAGGCAAGTCCTTCATGGGAGATGGCCATGGTGGGATAGACAAGGTTGCTTCTTCGTGGACCCTTCGTGGGTGGAGCCCTCCGTGGACTCGCGCAACCGTTACCCTTCGTGGGTTGAAGTCTCCATCAACGTGGATGTACGATAGCACCACCTATCGGAACCACGGATAAAAAATCTCCGTATCTACAACTCCAAGGATTCCCATCAAGATGGTGTGGATCCCTAAGAAGAAGAACTAGAGAGTTCTTGAGGGTGACTCCGCCAACATACTTCACTCTTATCATCTTGGCAAGGACAAGTGCAAACAACTTCCATATCTTGCACTAGTTCAAGGAGTCACAAACCCTCTTGTTGGTAAGACAAGGGACAAGGTAACCTAATGCTTTCATGGACATCATCCTATGTGAATGCTACCTCTTGAGCACTGCGTTAGTTTTCCCTTGAAGAGGAAAGGGTGATCCAGCAAAGTAGCGTAAGTATTTCCCTCAGTTCTTGAGAACCAAGGTATCAATCCAGTAGGTGGCCACACACGAGTGCCTCGCACCTACACAAACAAATAAATCCTCGCAACCAACACGATAAGGGGTTGTCAATCCCTACACGGTCACTTACGAGAGTGAGATCTGATAGATATGATAAGATAATATTTTTGGTATTTTTATGATAAAGATGAAAAGTAAAATAAAAGCAAAATAAAAGACAATGGAAATAGCTTGTTGTTGGAAGATTAATCTGATGGAAAATAGACCCGGGGGCCATAGGTTTCACTAGTGGCTTCTCTCATGAGCATAAATATTACGGTGGGTGAACAAATTACTGTTGAGCAATTGACAGAATTGAGCATAGTTATGAGAATATCTAGGTATGATCATGTATATAGGCATCACGTCCGAGACAAGTACACCGACTCCTGCCTGCATCTACTACTATTACTCCACACATCGACCACTATCCAGCAGGCATCTAGAGTATTAAGTTCATAAGAACAGAGTAACGCTTTAAGCAAGATGACATGATGTAGAGGGATAAACTCATGCAATATGATATAAACCCCATCTTGTTATCCTCGATGGCAACAATACAATACGTGCCTTGCTGCCCCTACTGTCACTGGGAAAGGACACCGCAAGATTGAACCCAAAGCTAAGCACTTCTCCCATTGCAAGAAAGATCAATCTAGTAGGCCAAACCAAACTGATAATTCGAAGAGACTTGCAAAGATAACCAATCATACATAAAAGAATTCAGAGAAGATTCAAATATTGTTCATAGATAAACTTGATCATAAACCCACAATTCATCGGTCTCAACAAACACACCGCAAAAGAAGATTACATCGAATAGATCTCCACGAGAGAGGGGGAGAACATTGTATTGAGATCCAAAAAGAGAGAAGAAGCCATCTAGCTAATAACTATGGACCCGAAGGTCTGAGGTAAACTACTCACACATCATCGGAGAGGCTATGGTGTTGATGTAGAAGCCCTCCGTGATCGATGCCCCTCCGGCGGAGCTCCGGAACAGGCCCCAAGATGGGATCTCACGGGTACAGAAGGTTGCGGCGGCGGAATTAGGTTTTTGGCTCCGTATCTGGTAGTTTGGGGGTACGTAGGTATATATAGGAGGAAGGAGTACGTCGGTGGAGCAACAGGGGGCCCACGAGGGTGGAGGGCGCGCCTGGGGGTAGGCGCCCCCTACCTCGTGCCCTCCTGGTTGATGTCTTGACGTAGGGTCCAAGTCCTCTGGATCACGTTCGTTCCGAAAATCACGTTCCCGAAGGTTTCATTCCGTTTGGACTCCGTTTGATATTCTTTTTCTGCGAAACTCTGAAATAGGCAAAAAAACAGCAATTCTGGGCTGGGCCTCCGGTTAATAGGTTAGTCCCAAAAATAATATAAAAGTGTATAATAAAGCCCAATAATGTCCAAAACAGAATATAATATAGCATGGAACAATAAAAATTATAGATACGTTGGAGACGTATCAAGCATCCCCAAGCTTAATTCCTGCTCGTCCTCGAGTAGGTAAATGATAAAAACAGAATTTTTGATGTGGAATGCTACTTGGCATAATTTCAATATAATTCTTCTTATTGTGGCATGAATGTTCAGATTTGATATGATTCAAGATAAAAGTTTAATGTTGACATAAAAACAATAATACTTCAAGCATACTAACTAAGCAATTATGTCTTATCAAAATAACATAGCCAAAGCAAGTTATCCCTACAAAATCATATAGTCTGGCTATGCTCCATCTTCCCCACACAAAATATTCATATCATGTACGACCCCGGTTTTGGCCAAGCAATTGGTTCATACTTTTAACGCGCTTCAGCCTTTTCAACTCTTACGCAATACATGAGCGCAAGCCATGGATATAGCACTATGGTGGAATAAGGTATAATGGTAGGGGTTATGTGGGAAGACAAAAAAGGAGAAAGTCTCACATCAACGAGGCTAATCAACGGGCTATGGAGATGCCCATCAATTGATGTTAATGCGAGGAGTAGGGATTGCCATGCAACGGATGCACTAGAGCTATAAGTGTATGAAAGCTCAAAAAGAAACTAAGTGGGTGTGCATCCAACTTGCTTGCTCACGAAGACCTCGGGCATTTGAGGAAGCCCATCATTGGAATATACAAGCCAAGTTCTATAATGAAATTTCCCACTAGTATATGAAAGTGACAAAATGAGAGACTCTCTATTATGAAGATCACGGTGCTACTTTGAAGCACAAGTGTGGTAAAAGGATAGTAACATTGTCCCTTCTCTCTTTTTCTCTCATATTTTTTATTTGGGCCTTTTCTCTTTTTTATGGCCTCTTTTTTTTATTTAGTCCGGAGTCTCATCCCGACTTGTGGGGGAATCATAGTCTCCATCATCCTTTCCTCACTTGGGACAATGCTCTAATAATGATGATCATCACACTTTTATTTACTTACAACTCATGAATTACAACTCAATACTTAGAACAAAATATGACTCTATATGAATGCCTCCGGCGGTGTACCGGGATATGCAATGAATCAAGAGCGACATGTATGAAAGAATTATGAACGGTGGCTTTGCCACAAATACAATGTCAACTACATGATCATGCAAAGCAATATGACAATAATGGAGTATGTCATGATAAATGAAACGGTGGAAAGTTGCATGGCAATGTATCTCGGAATGGCTATGGAAATGCCATGATAGGTAGGTATGGTGGCTGTTTTGAGGAAGATATAAGGAGGTTTATGTGTGATAGAGCATATCATATCACGGGGTTTGGATGCACCGGCGAAGTTTGCACCAACTCTCAAGGTGAGAAAGGGCAATGCGCGGTACCGAAGAGGCTAGAAAATTGCGGAAAGGTAAGTGTGCGTATAATCCATGGACTCACATTAGTCATAAAGAACTCATATACTTATTGCAAAAATTTATTAGCCCTCGAAGCAAAGTACTACTACGCATGCTCCTAGGGGAAGGGTTGGTAGGAGTTAACCATCGCGCGATCCCGACCGCCACACAAAGGAAGACAATCAACAAATACTTCATGCTCCGACTTCGTTACATAACGGTTCACCATACGTGCATGCTACGGGAATCACAAACTCCAACACATGTATTTTTCAATTCCACAATTACTCAACTAGCACAACTATGATATTACTACCTTTATATCTCAAAACAATTATCAAGCATCAAATTTCTCATGATATTAATTAAAGCAAATTGCCATGCTATTTTAAGACTCTCAAAATAATATAAGTGAAGCATGAGAGATCAATAGTTTCTATAAAACAAATCCACCACCGTGCTCTAAAAGATATAAGTGAAGCACTAGAGCAAAACTATATAGCTCAAAAAATATAAGTGAAGCACATAGAGTATTCTAATAAATTCCGAATCAAGTGTGACTCTCTCAAAAGGTGTGTACAGCAAGGATGATTGTGGTAAACTAACAAATAAAGACTCAAATAATACAAGACGCTCCAAGCAAAACACATATCATGTGGTGAATAAAAATATAGCTCCAAGTAAAGTTACCGATGGAAGTAGACGAAAGAGGGGATGCCTTCCGGGGCATCCCCAAGCTTTGGCTTTTAGGTGTCCTTAGATTATCTTGGGGTGCCATGGGCATCCCCAAGCTTAGGCTCTTGCCACTCCTTGTTCCATAATCCATCAAATCTTTCACCCAAAACTTGAAAACTTCACAACACAGAACTCAGCAGAAAATCTCGTGAGCTCCGTTAGCGAAAGAAAACAAAAGACCACTTCAAGGTACTGTAATGAACTCATTATTTATTTATATTGGTGTTAAACCTACTGTATTCCAACTTCTCTATGGTTTATAAACTATTTTACTAGCCATAGATTCATCAAAATAAGCAAACAACACACGAAAAACAGAATCTGTCAAAAACAGAACAGTCTGTAGTAATCTGTAACTAACGCAAACTTCTGGAACTCCAAAAATTCAGCCAAAATAGGACAGCCTAGACAATTTGTTTATTGATCAGAAGCAATTGGAATCAATATTTTATCACGTTCTGGTGATTTTTAACAATTATTTTCGTGAACAGAAAGTTTCTGGAATTTACAGCAAGATCAAATAACTATCATCCAAGAAGATCCTATAGGTTTAACTTGGCACAAACACAAATTAAAACATAAAAACACATCTAACCAGAGGCTAGATCAAAGATTTATTCCTAAACAGAAGCAAAAAGTAAAAAAGCTAAAAATAAAATTGTGTTGCCTCCCAACAAGCGCTATCGTTTAACGCCCCTAGCTAGGCATTGATAATTTTAATGATGCTCACATCAAAGACAAGAATTAAAGCACAAAGAGAGCATCATAAAGCATGTGAAAAACACATCTAAGTCTAACATACTTCCTATGCATAGGAATCTTATAGGCAAACAAATTATCAAGACAAGCAAATACTAGCATATGCAAGGAAGAAGTGAGAAACAATAGCAATCTCAACATAACGGGCGGCAATTTAGTAACATGAAAATTTCTCCAACCATATTTTCCTCTCTCATAATAATTACATGTGGGATCATATTCAAATTCAACAATATAGCTATCACATAAAATTTTCTCTACATGATCCACATGCATGCAAAGTTGACACTTTTCCAAAATAGTGGGAATATCATTAACTAAAGTCATGACCTCTCCAAACCCACTTTTATCAAAAACTTCATAAGATTGAACATTATCCAAATATGTGGGATCTAAAGTTGACACTCTTCCAAACCCACTTTCAATATTATTGCAAACATTATTATCAATCTCATATTCATCATGGGGCTTAAATAAATTTCAAGATCATAAGAAGAATCACCCCAATCATGATCATTGCAACAAGTAGTAGACATAGAAAAACTAGCATCCCCAAGCTTAGGGTTTTGCATATTATTACCACAATTGACATCAAGAGAATTTATAGTAAAATCATTGAAATCATGCTTTTCATCGAAGGAACTATCAAGCATGGGTGCAATAGCAACGATCTCATTTTAACATAAGGAACTATAGCAAATTCGTCTTCATAAATATTGGCATCATGGCCACAAGAATAGCAAGCATCATGTTCATCAAGGGATATTTCAACCAAATCATCAGAATCATCATTATCTATAGATTCATGCATATCATTATTTTCTTCCAAAGCAACGGTCATTCTTTCAATAAATTCTTGGACATGGACATTATGAGCAAAGTTTTCATTGCAATATTTAAGTATGACGGAATTTTCAGATTTGTTGAGAGTAAAATCATACTTTTCAATCAAAGAAGCAACTTCATGAGCACCCTTAAAAACGACAAATTCTTCAATTTGTTCGATATCATAGTAACTATAAACACCCTTTGCATAAGAAGATAAGATTTCATTATCATTGAACTCACATAGGTAGGGAAGGTGTTTTTTAGGGTTCTTCGAGCAACAAGTAAAATCACAAATTTCACAAAGATTCCAAGCATAGCATAGCAAACTATTTATATGATACCATAAGAGCTTCCCTTTTTTAGACAAACGATGACGCACAAAATGAGCATGCTCATCTAAATATTTCCCATCAACTAGGCTAGTTGGGGTTTCAGCACGAGCGCATAAGGATCGAAGATGATCCTAGTAGAACACTTTAAGTGGATCCATATCAATAGATTTTCAGCAAGAGAAGATGCAAGCATATAGAAGGCACATGGTAACACAAGCAAACAAGCAAAAGAGGCGAACGAAAGAGAAAGGGTGAATAAAACGGCAAGGGTGAATTGGGGGAGAGGAAAACGAGAGGCAAATGGCAAATAATGTAATGCGGGAGATAAGGGTTTGTGATGGGTACTTGGTATGTTGACTTTTGCGTAGACTCCCCGGCAACGGCGCCAGAAATCCTTCTTGCTACCTCTTGAGCACTGTGTTGGTTTTCCCTTGAAGAGGAAAGGGTGATGCAGCAAAGTAGCGTAAGTATTTCCCTCAGTTTTTGAGAACCAAGGTATCAATCCAGTAGGAGGCCACGCACGAGTCCCTCGCAGCTACACAAACAAATAAATCCTCACAACCAACGCGATAAGGGGTTGTCAATCCCTACAATCCCCACACGGTCACTTACGAGAGTGAGATCTGATAGATATGATAAGATAATTTTTTGGTATTTTTATGATAAAGATGCAAAGTAAAATAAAAGCAAAATAAAAGACAATGGAAATAGCTCTTTGTTGGAAGATTAATATGATGGAAAATAGACCCAGGGGCCATAGGTTTCACTAGTGGCTTCTCTCATGAGCATAAGTATTACGGTGGGTGAACAAATTACTGTTGAGCAATTGACAGAATTGGGCATTGTTATGAGAATATCTA
The DNA here is from genome assembly GCF_018294505.1 of Triticum aestivum. Lineage (NCBI taxonomy): Eukaryota > Viridiplantae > Streptophyta > Magnoliopsida > Poales > Poaceae > Triticum > Triticum aestivum. Next base: position 316,361,034 of record NC_057805.1, read on the forward strand.
GGTATGATAATGTATATAGGCATCACGTCCGAGACAAGTACACCGACTCCTGCCTGCATCTACTACTATTACTCCACACATCGACCGCTATCCAGCATGCATCTAGAGTATTAAGTTCATAAGAACAGAGTAACGCTTTAAGCAAGATGACATGATGTAGAGGGATAAACTCATGCAATATGATATAAACCCCATCTTGTTATCCTCGATGGCAACAATACAATACGTGCCTTGCTGCCCCTACTGTCACTGGGAAAGGACACCGCAAGATTGAACCCAAAGCTAAGCACTTCTCCCATTGCAAGAAAGATCAATCTAGTAGGCCAAACCAAACTGATAATTCAAAGAGACTTGCAAAGATAACCAATCATACATAAAAGAATTCAGAGAAGATTCAAATATTGTTCATAGATAAACTTGATCATAAACCCACAATTCATCGGTCTCAACAAACACACCGCAAAAGAAGATTACATTGAATAGATCTCCACGAGAGAGGGGGATAACATTGTATTGAGATCCAAAAATAGAGAAGAAGCCATCTAGCTAATAACTATGGACCCGAAGGTTTGAGGTAAACTACTCACACATCATCGGAGAGGCTATGGTGTTGATGTAGAAGCCCTCCGTGATCGATGCCCCTCCGGCGGAGCTCTGGAATAGGCCCCAAGATGGGATCTCACAGGTACAGAAGGTTGCGGCGGTGGAATTAGGTTTTTGGTTCCGTATCTGGTAGTTTGGAGTACGTAGGTATATATAGGAGGAAGGAGTACGTCGGTGGAGCAACAGGGCCCCACGAGGGTGGAGGGCGCGCTCTGGGGGGGTAGGTGCGCCCCCCTACCTCGTGCCCTCCTGGTTGATGTCTTGACGTAGGGTCCAAGTCCTCTAGATCACGTTCGTTCCGAAAATCACGTTCCCGAAGGTCTCATTCCGTTTGGACTCTGTTTGATATTCTTTTTCTGCGAAACTCTGAAATAGGCGAAAAACAGCAATTCTGGGCTGGGCCTCCGGTTAATAGGTTAGTCCCAAAAATAATATAAAAGTGTATAATAAAGCCCAATAATGTCCAAAATAGAATATAATATAGCATGGAACAATAAAAAATTATAGATACGTTGGAGACGTATGAGTGAACATCACTCTATGTCTATGGATATCCTTGTTTGTTCCTTGTGGGACTATCCCGTGTCGGTATTCAAAGTGCAACTCACTCCAAAGGATTGCTCCGAATGATCTACATCAACATTGAGCACCCACATCTTCAACACCTACATGAATTCATCATCGACAAAACCCAAGGTTAGTTCATCCCTCTTAGGGGGGATATCACATCTAGGCGGAGCTTTACTCTAATCAATTGAGCTAAAGCAACTCTAATGATGTGAGCACAACAATGCTTTATGTAAAAGTGGCAACCCCACTTGTGCTTAAACGATGAGTATGACCTATGATCAAATGTTCTCATTTGACTCCTGAGTCAATATACTCATATATAGATGACCTAGTCATCGCCAAATTGCTTGATAGATGCTAGAGTGTTTGTGGATGCTTTGTCACATATTTCATTTGTCATTTTATTGTGTGAGCATGTTGGATGCATATTCTACTCATTCGAGGACATCCATTTGTTGCTTTGATTGTTTGGCTTTTTCTCTTTTGCCAAATGGATGGACAAGAATGCCTAAGAACTCCCTCTAGCATCTATGCTTTTCTCGTCTCAAACTCTATTCATGCTACATCACAAAGTTTGATCAAGTCAGATTCGAACCACTCTATGTGAGGAGCACTCGGAGTCCCTGATTCGTCATAGACTTAAACTTCCAAAACCTCTTTGTGCATTTCGGTATGACCGAGTCATCCATTTTGGTCACACCGAGACCACTAAGTTGATCTAGGTTTTCAATCTCGGTGCAACCGATTTGAACTTTTCGGTCACACCGAGTTGCAGTAACCGCCTGCGATTCTGCATCTCGGTGCCACCGAGTTGTTCCACTCGGTCACACCGACAAGGTCGGGATATATAAACCCACGGGTGAGATTTTGGAAATTTCTTCGAAACCTCTCAGTCCGCGCGTATCCTGCTATGCCGCCTCGGGTCTCTGGATCGTCTTCTCGCCGCCAGCGACGTCCCGCCGCTGGTTTCCATCGCCGTCAACGGAATTCTGCCCCTCCATTGCCGCCGTAGCGAACTCCGCCGAACTAGGGTACGAGTTCGATCCTTTGTGCTATTCTTTTACCTCTGATTCGTAGCACATTGTTCCGCCATGATCATCACCACGTACGCAAACACTCTATCCACTGAAAACATCCCTTAGGTTAGGTTTGATTTGAAAATTTAGTGTTAGGTCTCCGCAGAACTCATCTCGGACCGACCGAGTTGTAGAATCGGTCTCACCGATTTGGCTTAGGCCATTGCACTTGCACTTTCGGTCTGACCGAAAACTGCAAATCGGTGTGACCGAGTTCGATTCTCTGTGAAACCCTAGCAGTCTCGGTGCCGCCAAACTGTGACTTGGTCTGACCGAGTTCACTAGTTTAGGTTCCAAAAGATACCAAGTTTACAAATCCGTAGATCAGAAATGCTTTCTGTGAAGAACTAAACCTAAGTTTTTAAGTCATCTGTTTTGCAAAACTCTGCACTTTGTGATGCTCATCCACTCTACCTCATCTATATCTATTCACAGGGTCTGCTGTCAGTAAGTTTGCAGAGATGTCTGATCAAAGTGACAGTTAGAACACGTCAGAGGAACAGGTGCAGATGAGTGAGGGTTCAGATCCCTCAAGCAGTTCTGATGATGGCAGCAGGAGCACACCAAGCAACTTGCCAAAGGCAGCCACCAGATCTACGAGGACACTACTGGAATCGGCTAATTTGCCATCTGCCAGCTCTTTGCCGTCTACTAGCTGACGGCAAAGAAGCTCTTTGCCATCAGCTACCCAAAAGCAGACGGCAAAGAAATGGCAGACGGCAAAGAAGCTCTTTGCCATCTGCGAGCTCTTTGTCGTCCGCTGGCAGACGGTAAAGAGAGAGGTGGCCCCACCCCCCGCCCGTTTGGAAAAAACGTAACGGCCCACCTCTTTGCCGTCTGCCAAAGAGGCAAAAGGGCGGACGGCAAAGAGGGCACTACCAAACGGCCCGTACCCCCCCCCCCCGCCCGTTACTTTGTTCTCTCCTCGCCGAGCCCCGCCAGCACTTCCCACCCCGCCGCCGCCGCCCGCCGCGCGCCGCCGCCCCCACCACTCGCCGCCGCCCCACCACCCGTCGCCCCCGCCGCCCCACCGCCCGTCGCCCGTCGTCGCCCCACCACCCGTCGCCCCCGCCGCCCCGTCGCCCCACCGCCCCGGCTCTCCGCCGCCCCGTCCCCCCCCCCCCCGCCGCCCCGGCCCCCCGCCGCCCCGGGCCCGGCCCCCCGCCGCCCCAGGCCGCCCCCCGCGCCCCGGCCCACCTCCTCCACCGCCCCGCCCCCTCCTCCACCGGCCTCCTCCACCGGCCCTGCCCCAGGTGAGCCCCCCTCCTTTTTTTTGTTTTTTTCCTTTTTAGTTTTAGTTTTAGTTTAGATTTAGTTTTAGTTTTAGGTTTAGTTTTAGTTTAGTTTTAGGTTTAGTTTTAGGTTTAGTTTAGTTTGAGGAAAGAAGAAGAAGAAGAGAAAAAGAGGAGAGGAGGAGAAGAAGAAGAGGAAAAAGGAAAGGAAGAAGAAGAAGAGGAGGAGGAGAAGAAAAAAGAAGAAGAGGAAGAAGAAGAAGAAGAAGAAGAAGAAGAAGAAGAAGAAGAAGAAAAAAGAGGAGAGGAGGAGAAGAAGAAGAGGAAAAAGGAAAGGAAGAAGAAGAAGAGGAGGAGGAGAAGAAAAAAGAAGAAGAAGAAAAAAGAGGAGAGGAGGAGGAGAAGAAGAGGAAAAAGGAAAGGAGGAAGAAGAAGAAGAAGAAGAAGAAGAAGAAGGAAAAAAAGGAAGAAAAGGAAGAATAGGAAGAAGACCCCGACCCCGACACCCCGACCCCGACACCCTAGACCCCGACCCCGACACCCCGACCCCGACCCCGACACCACGACCCCGACCCCGACACCGACACGGCACCCCGACCCCGACCCCGACACCCCGACCCCGAGCCTGGCCCGACACTCCGACCCCGACACCGACACGGCACCCCGACTCCGACCCGGCACCCCGACCCGACACCCCGACCCCGACACCGAGACGACACCGACACCCACCCTTACCCCGACACCGACACGGCACCCCGACCCCGACCCCGCACCCCGACCCGACACCCCGACCCCGAGACGGCACCCCGACCCGACACCCCGACCCGACACCCCGACCCGACACCCCGACCCCGAGCCTGACCCGACACCCCGACCCCGACACCGACACGGCACCCCGACCCCGACCCGGCACCCCGACCCGACACCCCGACCCCAACCCCGACCCCGACCCCGACACCCCGACCCCGACCCGGCACCCCGACCCGACACCCCACCCCGACCCAACCCCGACCCCGACCCCGACACCCCGACCCCGAGCCTGACCCGACACCCCGACCCCGACACCGACACGGCACCCCGACCCCGACCCGGCACCCCGACCCCGACCCGGCACCCCGACCCGACACCCCGACCCCGAGACCCCGACCCCGACCCCGACACGGCACCCCGAGACCGACACGACACCCCGACCCCCGACACCTCCCGAAAAGGTGTTCTTTGGCCTTCCAGAAGCCGACGGGGTCATATATTTGTGAATTATTAGTTAGGTCATATATCTTTCGATTTTGTTATGAAAAACATCATATATAATTGTGTTGATCGGGTAGTTTTAAATGTGCAGTTGTTTCATCGCTGCGAGGTTTGGTGTTCGATGACCTCGCCGTGCGTTTGACGAGCTCTGCCCCTTCGTTCGTGGGTGAGCACAAATGACATGTCCTCCTCCCCCATTAATTATTTGATCTATTCCGATGAAACTTGATAGCTAGCTATATATGTGTCTTGAATCATCAGTATGCGTAACCAATATGTGTCTCCCGTTCGAAAGCGTCATAGTTATAAATATGCATGCATTTGCATATTTATAACCTTGATTCTTTCGAATTGTCCAACGCTATCCATGGACAGCCCGAGTATGTTTAGATTGGGTTCGTTTTCCCATATGCTTTGCTCCGGATCCGACGCATAAATTTCGTTAGTGCCTCCCCTGTTGTTCTCCGGGTACACATCCTCTTGTTTATTGCAGAGACGTGTATCAGGAGAACAGCGGGGAGGTGCTGCCAAAATTTTGCGTAGGATCCGGAGCATAGCATGGGAAAATGAACCCAATCTAAACATACTCGGGTGGGATTAGGACCTATCATTACCTATTAGAGTGTAGGTTGCATGGACGTAATAAAATTGACAAAGTAGATCAACTGATGAATATATACATGGTGAATTATATATATATATATATATATTTGTTGTGTGTCTAGTAGCTCTGAAAGTCAAGATGAGTGATCGTGCGTGGATGTACACCGGTCACACTGGTCAGAACAAATGGAGCACTGAATGGTTCACAAAAACCAAGGGGTTTGTGTGAGCCGCATTTGCAAATGGCCAGAGGAAAACCTGGTGCCCCTGTTTACGGTGCGGCAATTGGGAAAAGAGGACAGAGGCTGAAATGGGCAAACACCTGCAGAAGAGTGGTTTTACGCCCGATTATACGGTGTGGACATTTCATGGTGAGTCTGCCCAACATGACCGAGCTGAGGTGGATCGTCGTCGCACCGACGAGCATGGTACCGGGATGGAAAACATGGTGCAAGACTTCGATGATGCTCGGGATTCGGACGAGGAGATGGAGGAATCTGCAAAGGCCTTCAATGAAATGTTGGAGTCTTCAAAACGTCCGCTCCATGAGCACACTGAGCTTTGTCAGTTGGATGCCATCTCACAAGTAATGGCTCTGAAGGCTCAGTTCAACTTGGGTAGAGAATGCTACGATGCAATGATGACAGTATTTGGACGCTTTCTACCCAAAGGCCATGTAATGCCTGCAAACCTGTACCAGTCGGACAAAATCCTCCGTGCACTGAAGATGCCCTATGATAAGATACATGCCTGTGAGAAAGGATGTGTCTTGTTTAGGCTTGACTATGCGGACTTGAACTATTGTCCCATTTGCAAGTCTTCCAGGTATGTTGTGGTAGACAACGGTATGGGTGAGAAGACACAGACCAAAATCCCCATTAGTGTTCTTCGGTATATGCCAATCGTACCAAGACTTCAACGTCTTTTCATGGTCGAAGAGACGGCCAGACAGATGACATGGCACAAAACGGGCAAAAGAACCGAACTAGATGCAGATGGGAATCTGATGATTGTACACACATCGGATGGTGTTGCGTGGAAAAAGTTTGATGAATTACATGGTGAAAAAGCGGCAGATCCGAGGCATCCTCGAGTCGGCATCAGCACGGATGGGTTCAGTGTGTTTGGTATGACGGCAGCCCAATATAGTTGTTGGCCCGTATTTGTCTTTCCACTCAATCTCCCCCCCCCCCCCCGGACAGATTATGCAAAGAAAGAACATTTTCCTGACGTTGATAATTCCAGGGCCCAACTATCCGGGGAAAAATATGAATGTGTACATGCAACCACTTAAGGACGAATTGCAAGAAGCCTGGGATAATGGGTTCAAGACATACGACGCCTATAGCAAACGGAACTTCATAATGCGTGTCTGGTACATGTACTCGACGCATGACTTGCCGGCGTATGCGCTATTCGTTGGCTGGTGTGTGCATGGAAGGTTCCCGTGCCCCACATTCAAGGGAGCTCTTGAGTTTCGTTGGCTTTAGGCCGGTCGCAAGTTTTCTTGCTTCGACATGCATAGACAGTTCCTGAATCCTCGCCATAAGTTCAGGAAAGACAAGAAGAACTTCATCAGAGGTAGAGTTGTCAAAAACTCTGCACCACCTACATTGACAGGCCAACAGACCCTGGATCAGTTAAACGCTCTCGAGCCAGATCCAGAGCGTCCAGGGTACTTCAAGGGGTATAATTCTAAGCACGCCTGGACTCACAAAACATGCTTATGGGATCTGCCTTACTTCAAAGACCTCCTTTGCCCACACAACATCGACGTGATGCACACTGAGAAGAATATCGCCGAGGCACTTTTTGGTACATTGTTCGGCATAGATGGGAAGTCAAAGGATAATACTAAGGCTAGAGTCGATCTGGAGGCGCTATGTGATAGGCCGTTACAAAACATGAAAGAACCGAAAGGAAAGCAGAACTGGACGAAGCCAAAGGCATGGTTCAATCTTGGAAGGCCAGCTATGAGGGAAATTATCTTGTGGGTGAAAATGCAGTTGATGTTCCCCGATGGGTATGCAGCGAATCTACAGAGGGGAGCCAGTCTTGATAAATTGAAGATATTTGGTCTCAAGAGTCATGATTGGCACATATGGATTGAGCGGGTAATGCCGGTGATGTTGCGTGGCTTCATCCCTGAGGATGAATGGCTAGTACTGGCAGAACTCAGCTATTTCTTCCGTGTTCTTTGTGCGAAAGAACTATCGCCTGGCGTGCTAGAAGAAATGGAAGAGTTGGCGCCGGAGTTGATCTTCAAGTTAGAGAAGATCTTTCCACCGGGCTTCTTTAATCCAATGCAACATTTGATTTTGCATCTCCCGACCGAGGCAAGATTGGGGGGGCCCGTGCAAAATCGTTGGTGCTACCCAACTGAGAGGATGCAGAAGACGCTTCGACAAAAATGTAAAAATAAACGTAGAATTGAAGCATCGATGGCTGACGCATTCATCACTGAGGAGGCGGCAAACTTTGTGACAGCACACTACGAAGCCAAAAATCGTCATTTGCATAATCCGAAGCCTCGGTACAATGCTGACGACCCTAAAAAGGGTGGATCCAACCTCAGCCTATTCAAAGGGAATCTCGCACCAGCCAGTGTTTCAAATCCAGTATCTTTGGATAACGAACAATGGCGGACCATTTCGTTGTATATCTTCAACAACCTGATAGAAGTGCGGCCGTACATCGAGTAAGTTCTCGGTACATATTTTCGCAACTTCTATTTCCTTTGAACTGCTCTTATTCCTGGATATTTCATACAGTCGATACATCGCCTTATTCTCGTATGGAGCGGTGATCCAAAAGGATTCTGTCGAAGAGTATGAGCTTCTCGCAAAGCAAGGAGGCGGCTATCCCGGTTTCATCTCTTGGTTCAAACAAACGGTAATTTCTATTAGACTTGTAGGCTAATTTGTAGGCGGCTATCCCGGTTTCATTTGCTAATTTGTGCGTAATGCAACATCCTTTCATATTAAACTTGTAGGCTAATTCAGAGTCTATGGACGCCGAATTAAGACAAGTCGCTAATGGTTTTGACTATAAGGTCCGTTCATTTGACAAATACGACATCAACGGGTATCGCTTTCGTACCTATGGCAAAGAGCTATCTATGGCCGACCGAAAGTCTACAAATTGTTGTGTATCTGCTATCGGCGAAGGAGGTACCGAGTATTATGGGAGAGTTGAAGCAATTTATGAACTTCTATTCTATGGTGAAAACCCACCGAATGTCGTAGTCTTCAAATGTTATTGGTTTCAGCCGAAGGAGACTAGAAGGACTCATGAACATATAGGGCTAGTTGAAATCAACCAAAGCACCCATTTAGATGTTCCTGATGTCTATATTACTGCTCAACAGGCGACCCAAGTATTCTATCTACCGTGGGCCTGCCAAACTAATCCAAATCTAAAAGGTTGGGATGTCGTTTATGAAGTGCCGCCACGTGCTAGACTATCTCCCCCAAAGGAAGAGGATTATGAACCTCACATTAACCCAGACACATATGAAGGAGAATTCTTCCAAGAGACACGTCTTTCCAAAAAGCGTTTCAAGAACCGCTATACTTCACCCCAAAACATTGAAGTAGACAGCGACAGTGAATCCGACATCACCCCAGAGGAGGAACAAGAAGAGCCGGAACAAGAAGAGGTTACTGCTGCGGATGACCTGTCATTGCTTGACCGATTACGTCAAGGCAGACGGCAAAGAGTGAGGTGGCCCCCACCCCCCGCCCATTTGGGAAAAACTTAACGGCCCACCTCTTTGCCGTCTGCTAGCAGACGGCAAAGAGGCAAAGAGGCGGACGGCAAAGAGAGGCGGACGGCAAAGAGGGCACTACCTAACGGCCCGTACCCCCCCGCCCGTTACTCAGTTTCTCCTCGCCGTTCTCTCCTCCTACCCCGCCGCCGCCGCCCGCCGGGCGCCGCCGCCCCCACCACTCGTCGCCGCCCCGGGGCCCCACCGCCCCACCGCCCGTCGCCGCCCGTCGCCCGCCGTCGCCCCACCACCCGTCGCCCCCGCCGCCCCGTCGCCCCCGCCGCCCCGTCGCCCCCGCCGCCCCGTCGCCCCACCGCCCCGGCTCCCCGCCGCCCCGGGGCCCCACCGCCCTGTCGCCGCCCCCCGCCCCCGCCCCGGGCCCCCGCCGCCCCGGCCCCCCTCGCGCCCCGGCCCCCCGCCGCCTCAGGCCGCCTCCTCCACCGCCCCGCCCCCCCCCTCCTCCACCGGCCCTGCCCCAGGTGAGCCCCCCTTTTTTCTGTTTTTTTTCCTTTTTAGTTTTAGTTTTAGTTTAGATTTAGTTTTAGTTGTAGTTTTAGGTTTAGTTTTAGTTTAGTTTTAGTTTTAGGTTTAGTTTTAGGTTTAGTTTAGTTTGAGGAAAGAAGAAGAAGAAGAGAAAAAGAGGAGAGGAGGAGAAGAAGAAGAGGAAGAAGGAAAGGAAGAAGAGGAGGAGGAGGAGGAGAAGAAAAAAGAAGAAGAGGAAGAAGAAGAAGAAAAAAGAGGAGAGGAGGAGAAGAAGAAGAGGAAAAAGGAAAGGAAGAAGAAGAAGAGGAGGAGGAGAAAAAAAAAGAAGAGGAAGAAGAAGAAGAAAAAAGAGGAGAGGAGGAGAAGAAGAAGAGGAAAAAGGAAAGAAAGAAGAAGAAGAGGAGGAGGAGGAGGAGAAGAAAAAAGAAGAAGAGGAAGAAGAAGAAGAAAAAAGAGGAGAGGAGGAGAAGAAGAAGAGGAAAAAGGAAAGGAAGAAGAAGAAGAGGAGGAGGAGAAGAAAAAAGAAGAAGAAGAAGAAAAAAGAGGAGAGGAGGAGAAGAAGAAGAGGAAAAAGGAAAGGAAGAAGAAGATGAGGAGGAGAAGAAAAAAGAAGAAGAGGAAGAAAAGGAAGAATAGGAAGAAGAAGAAAAGGAAAAAAGAGGAAAAAACCCCGACCCGACACGGCACCCCGACCCCGACCCGGCACCCCGACACGACACCCCGACCCCTAGACCCCGACCCCGACACCCCGACCCCTACCCCGACCCCGAGCCTGACCCGACACCCCGACCCCGACACCGACACGGCACCCCGACCCCGACCCCGACCCCGACACCCCGACCCCGAGGCTGACCCGACACCCCGACCCCGACACCGACACGGCACCCCGACCCCGACCTGGCACCCCGACCCGACACCCCGACCCCGAGACCCCGACCCCGACCCCGACACCCCGACCCCGAGCCTGACCCGACACCCCGACCCCGACACCGACACGGCACCCCGACCCCGACCCGGCACCCCGACCCGACACCCCGACCCCGAGACCCCGACCCGACCCCGACACGGCACCCCGAGACCGACACGACACCCCGACACCGACACCCTGACACCACACCCACCCTTACCCCGACACCGACACGGCACCCCGACCCGACACCCCGACCCGACACCCCGACCCGACACCCCGACCCCGAGCCTGACCCGACACCCCGACCCCGACACCGACACGGCACCCCGACCCCGACCCGGCACCCCGACCCGACACCCCGACCCCGACCCCGACACCCCGACCCCGAGCCTGACCCGACACCCCGACCCCGACACCGACACGGCACCCCGACCCCGACCCGGCACCCCGACCCGACACCCCGACCCCGAGACCCCGACCCCGACCCCGACACGGCACCCCGAGACCGACACGACACCCCGACCCCCGACACCTCCCGAAAAGGTGTTCTTTGGCCTTCCAGAAGCCGACGGGGTCATATATTTGTGAATTATTAGTTAGGTCATATATCTTTCGATTTTGTTATGAAAAACATCATATATAATTGTGTTGATCGGGTAGTTTTAAATGTGCAGTTGTTTCATCGCTGCGAGGTTTGGTGTTCGACGACCTCGCCGTGCGTTTGACGAGCTCTGCCCCTTCGTTCGTGGGTGAGCACAAATGACATGTCCTCCTCCCCCATTAATTATTTGATCTATTCCGATGAAACTTGATAGCTAGCTATATATGTGTCTTGAATCATCAGTATGCGTAACCAATATGTGTCTCCCGTTCGAAAGCGTCATAGTTATAAATATGCATGCATTTGCATATTTATAACCTTGATTCTTTCGAATTGTCCAACGCTATCCATGGACAGCCCGAGTATGTTTAGATTGGGTTCGTTTTCCCATATGCTTTGCTCCGGATCCGACGCATAAATTTCGTCAGTGCCTCCCCTGTTGTTCTCCGGGTACACATCCTCTCTGTTTATTGCTGAGACGTGTATCAGGAGAACAGCGGGGAGGTGCTGCCGAAATTTTGCGTAGGATCCGGAGCATAGCATGGGAAAATGAACCCAATCTAAACATACTCGGGTGGGATTAGGACCTATCATTACCTATTAGAGTGTAGGTTGCATGGACGTAATAAAATTGACAAAGTAGATCAACTGATGAATATATACATGGTGAATTATATATATATATTTGTTGCGTGTCTAGTAGCTCTGAAAGTCAAGATGAGTGATCGTGCGTGGATGTACACCAGTCACACTGGTCAGAACAAATGGAGCACTGAATGGTTCACAAAAACCAAGGGGTTTGTGCGAGCCGCATTTGCAAATGGCCAGAGGAAAACCTGGTGCCCCTGTTTACGGTGCGGCAATTTGGAAAAGAGGACAGAGGCTGAGCTTCTCGCAAAGCAAGGACGCGGCTATCCCGGTTTCATCTCTTGGTTCAAACAAACGGTAATTTCTATTAGACTTGTAGGCTAATTTGTAGGCGGCTATCCCAGTTTCATTCGCTAATTTGTGCGTAATGCAACAATCCTTTCATATTAAACTTGTAGGCTAATTCAGAGTCTATGGACGCCGAATTGAGACAAGTCACTAATGGTTTTGACTATAAGGCCCGTTCATTTGACAAATATGACATCAACGGGTATCGCTTTCGTACGTATGGCAAAGAGCTATCTATGGCCGACCGAAAGTCTACAAATTGTTGTGTATCTGCTATCGGCGAAGGAGGTACCGAGTATTATGGGAGAGTTGAAGCAATTTATGAACTTCTATTCTATGGTGAAAACCCACCGAATGTCGTAGTCTTCAAATGTTATTGGTTTCAGCCGAAGGAGACTAGAAGGACTCATGAACATATAGGGCTAGTTGAAATCAACCAAAGCACCCATTTAGATGTTCCTGATGTCTATATTACGGCTCAACAGGTGACCCAAGTATTCTATCTACCGTGGGCCTGCCAAACTAATCCAAATCTGAAAGGTTGGGATGTCGTTTATGAAGTGCCGCCACGTGCTAGACTATCTCCCCCAAAGGAAGAGGATTATGAACCTCACATTAACATAGACACATATGAAGGAGAATTCTTCCAAGAGACACGTCTTTCCAAAAAGCGTTTCAAGAACCGCTATACTTCACCCCAAAACATTGAAGTAGACAGCGACAGTGAATCCGACATCACCCCAGAGGAGGAACAAGAAGAGCCGGAACAAGAAGAGGTTACTGCTGCGGATGACCTGTCATTGCTTGACCGATTACGTCAAGGTGGCCTTCCACATGTTGATGCCACTGAACCCTATGAGCCCGTCATTGATTATAGTGATGATGATGATTATGCATTTATTGATGATACTGATCGAGATTATTAGTAGTGTTAGGTATTAAATTTTTTAATGTTGTACTTGATGATGATACACTTAAGTGATACACATATTATTATTCATGTCGGTCTTTTTTTATGTTGTACTAATTTCGTTTACTGTTTGTCATGGCAGGTGTTGAAAGATGGTGGGCACTGGTCGGGAGCGCGCCAAGGCCCCTTCTTCGTCGGCGCGTGGTCTGAGGTCTTCGATTCCAAACGCACCTCTCCGCCGAGCGTTGCTGGACAGTATGTCCACACCGCCGGGCCCTTCTTCGTCGACCGCGGTGCCCAGCAGGGGACGAGGTAGGAAGAGAGGAGGTGGGGCACGTGGTCGCGGGAGAGGAGGTAGGGTGACTGCTACGGCGCCTTCCTCGCCGCCACCCCCAGCTGTTTCACCCGAGCACGTGACTGCTAGGGTGGACTCGTCCGAGGAGGAGGCTACACGGACTCCGGTCCACGAGCCTCCGGTCCACGGGTCTTGGGCCCACGAGCCTCGGGTCGACTGGCCTTCGGCCCACGAGAGTTCGGCCCACGAGACCCCGGAGGAGCACATGTCCGGATGGGGTACCTGGCCGGATCAGCCCGAGGAGCCGAGTGGCCATGCTGATGATGGCGGGGAGCCGACTGATCTTGAGGAGGAGGGTGGCACCGTCTACCAGCGTGGTGCTACACGGCTCCCGTCCGTGCCGGCGACCCGCGAGCAGAGGTGGTTGATTTTCCCTGATGGGGAGAGGTACGTAAGTGCATTTAATATTTTTGTACCTTCTGCATTCAAGGGCCATGTACGAGCTCCTTGTGGTAAGTTTCTTCTGCAGATTACTTGCTAGTCTTAACATTTGAGTCTCATTACTAACTAGTATGACTCTGTTGTGAAAACCAAATGTGCAGTCTGTGTGCGAGAAGTCCGGTCAGCCCACTCCGCCGATGCCAGTGATTGCTCCTGGGAGCACGGTGAGTTTAATTTGAATGGACATTACTTGCTAGTCTTAACATTTGAGTGTCATAATGCTAACGAGACATTGGAAATGATCTTTGGTGCAGCTTAACTCCAGAAACGCATCGCACGATCCTTCTCCAGGTAGCGGCACTAGCCACCCCGCTCCTACACCTCCCTGATCACGGTAAGTTTCTCTAGTGTTTTGCTTAACAAATGCATAAAGACCTAGACTTAGCTTTATTTCCTCCAATATGCTTACCATAATGACCTAGAGTTAGCTTCTTTTCCTCCAAAATGACCCATTTTACCTAGGTTAGCTTATAAATGATGCAGTTCATCCAAGTTAGCTCAAAAATGACCCATTTTACCTAGATTAGCTCCTAAATGATCCATTTTACCTACGTTAGCTTTAAAATGGCCCATTTCACCTAGGTTAACTCCAAAATGACCCATCTTACCTAGGTTATCTCATAAACGATCCATTTCAACTAATTTAGCTCATAAATGATCCATTTGACCTAAGTGAGCTAAAAACGATCCATTTCACCTAAATTAGCTCTTAAATGATCCATTTCACCTAAGTTAGCTCAAAAAGATCCATTTCAACTAAATTAGCTCATAAATGATCCATTTCAACAAAGTTAGCTCAAAAAGATCCATTTCAACTAAATTAGCTCATAAATGATCCATTTCAACAAAGTTAGCTAAAAAACGATCCATTTCAACTAAGTTAGCTCATAAATGATCCATTTGACCTAAGTGAGCTAAAAAAGATCCATTTCACCTTAGTTACCTAAAAAACGATCCATTTGACCTTAGTTAGCTCATAAACGACCCATTTCAACTTAGTTAGCTCATATATGATCCATTTCACGTAAGTTAGCCCATAAATGACATACTCTTCTTGTTCTAGTCACCTATTTGTAACTTTCTTATTTTTCATTTTGCAGATTTCATTCACTTGACGAAAGCTTGCATAGATGGAGTGCTCCTTATCCCTTTCTCTGTTTCTTTTGTATCGTTGAACTTTGCATGTATCTTGGTAGTTGGATGAACTATGCTATGTATGATGGAACTTGGTAGTTGGATGGAACATATGTGATGGAACTATGTATGATGGAACTCTGCATGTTGGATGGATATCTTATATGTTTGCTGTGAAAATTGTTGTCATATATATCATATATATCTTATATGTTTGCTGTGAAATATATCTATATATGTCATATATATTTGTGATGAAAATTGTTGGATTTAATAAAAAACAGAAAAAAGAGCCAATATGCAGGCTCTTTGCCGTCTGCCACCGACGGCAACGGGCTCTTTGCCGTCTGCAGCGGACGGCAAAGAGGCCACGTGGCATCCAGCTGTGCTTCCTGGGAGCTGACCCATTTGGTGAATTTGCCTACAGTGGCAGACGGCAAAGAGTAAAAGAGTTTGCCGTCAGCGGCGGACGGCAAAGGCCTGCCATGTAGTGACGTGTAGATGACATCATATGGCAGACGGCAAAGGCACTAGAAAGTTTGCCGTCCGCGGCGGACGGCAAAGGCCTGCCGTTAGCCACTTAACGGACTGAAGGCACAATTATTGCCGTCCGCCCTCTTTGCCATCCGCGGCAGACGGCAAAGGGCCTTTGCCGTCAGCCGCCAGGAAGCAGACGACAAAGTAGCTGTTTACCGTAGCCTACTTTGCCGGAGCCTGTTGCCGTCCGCGGCTGACGGCAAAGGCCTTTGCCGTCCGCCGTGGCAGACGGCAAAATAGCTGATTCCAGTAGTGGCACATGTTGATGCCACTGAACCCTATGAGCCCGTCATTGATTATAGTGATGATGATGATTATGCATTTATTGATGATACTGATTGAGATTATTAGTAGTGCCAGGTATTAAATTTTTTAATGTTGTACTTGATGATGATACACTTAAGTGATACACATATTATTATTCATGTCGGTCTTTTTTTTATGTTGTACTAATTCCGTTTACTGTTTGTCATGGCAGGTGTTGAAAGATGGTGGGCGCTGGTCGGGAGCGCGCCAAGGCCCCTTCTTCGTCGGCGCGTGGTCTGAGGTCTTCCATTCCAGATGCACCTCTCCGCCGAGCGTTGCTGGACAGTATGGCCACACCGCCGGGCCCTTCTTCTTCGACCGCGGTGCCTAGCAGGGGACGAGGTAGGAAGAGAGGAGGTGGGGCACGTGGTCGCGAGAGAGGAGGTAGGGTGACTGCTACGACGCCTTCCTCGCCGCCACCCCCAGCTGTTTCACCCGAGCACGTGACTGCTAGGGTGGACTCGTCCGAGGAGGAGGCTACACGGACTCTGGTCCACGAGCCTCCGGTCCACGGGTCTTGGGCCCACGAGCCTCGGGTCGACTGGCCTTCGGCCCACGAGAGTTCGGCCCACGAGACCCCGGAGGAGCACATGTCCGGATGGGGTACCTGGCCGGATCATCCCGAGGAGCCGAGTGGCCATGCTGATGATGGCGGGGAGCCGACTGATCTTGAGGAGGAGGGGGCACCGTCTACCAGCGTGGTGCTACACGGCTCCCGTCCGTGCCGGCGACCCGTGAGCAGAGGTGGTTGATTTTCCCTGATGGGGAGAGGTACGTAAGTGCATTTAATATTTTTGTACCTTGTGCATTCACGTTTCTTCAAATAAGTAATGCGTTGGCCTTGTCATGCTGCAGGGGTTGGGACCACCATCATAGTGTCCGCCGGCCCAACTCCATCCTTGGAGTTCTTTGCCGGCAAAACTTCCCGGGGTTTGTCACGTTGCCTGGTGAGGGTCGGCTTCCAGAGCTTGGATTGAGCTGGGAGCACTACGTGGCTGCCCCGGCCCCGCCGGATGAGATTATCGACGGTGTCGTGTGCGACACGAGGGCAGACATGGTGATTAGAAAGTTCTGGGTAATTTCTCCTTTACACATTTAAAAATCTTCAACTAGCTAGTTATTAATTGTACTAATCAATATTGTCTCATTTGATTGCAGACATTCTACAGGTGTGAGGAGGGATACGAGGAGGACGCGGCACATGTTATCGAGAACGTCTGCAAGCGCCTACTCCAGAACTTACGGCACGAGGCTCGGGTGCAGGCTGTTCGAGACTACTACGCCTTGCATGGTATCAAGAAGACCAAGCCGGCGTGCCGCGATAAGTTCCTGAGTAAGGAGCAGTACATGAAGGTAATTCTTAAGGCCTTCTACTTAAGTTCCTTCATTTAGTAATTCTTAGCCGTAGCGCTCAAGTTTCTATTTGCTAACTTAGGCGCCTCTGAGATGGTGTGCGGATCAGATGGATTGTTGGGAGGTGTTGGTCGATGAGTGGTGCTCAAAAGAATGGCTAGCCCTCCACAACGAGGCCAAGGACAAACGTGCCCAAATGGAAGGTGTGCCACACCATCAAGGCAGCTCCAACTTATATCAGTTCGGGCGCAACTGGGTATGTGGTCTGCTTCATGATTCATGCAATTCATTCATCATGCTAGCTTGAGCCCTTTAATTACTAATTTTCATTGTTTCTCTCTTTCAGGCACGCCACAATAAGGTGGATAAGGTGCCAGAGGTGTACGACCTGTATGCCATGGCCCACACTGCCTCTTTCAAGAAAGTCAAGGCTTTCTCTCAGTCTGACCTCGATGATGCAAACAACTTCACCAACATCTCCTCCCACAACAAGCTCGTGAGATATAGAGATGAGGGGAAGGCGAGGAAAGGGGAGGACTTTAACCCAAGCCAGGGTCCCATTGATCCAGAGCTGGTGATGATATCTGGTGGCGGGAGGTCCCATGGCTCCATAGCCATTGGAGATGGACTTATCCGTTGTCCTAGCACTCTCCCGGAGATCAAGGCGCGCCAGTCGAGCTCCGCTCCTGAGATAAGGCCTCGTGAACGGCCAGTGCAACTCGCCATCAAGGTTAGTGATACGTACTCAGTTATCTTTCTCCATTACATTGTGTGCGCTTCCATCAATGATTACAAATGGTCATGTGAGTGGTGTTGCAGGCTGCTATATAGAGTGAGAGAGATAGAACGGAGAAACTTCTGGCGGAGGCGGCGGAGAGGCAGCGGGAGTTGGAGGAGAGGACGACAAAGATGATGGAGGAGGAGAGGGCACGGAATGACATGCAGGCAAGGGCCATGTACGAGCTCCTTGTGGTAAGTTTCTTCTGCAGATTAGCCAAAACATTCATGTAGTGTTTGTCTCATTACTAACTAGTATGACTGAGTCGTCGAAACCAAATGTGCAGTCTGTGTGCGAGAAGACAGGTCAGACCGCTCCGCCGATGCCAGTGATTGCTCCTGGGACCACGGTGAGTTTTATTTGAATGGACATTACTTGCTAGTCTTAACATTTGAGTGTCATCATGCTAACAAGACACTGGAAATGATCTTTGGTGCAGCGTAACTCCAGACAAGCATCGCACGATCCTTCTCCAGCTACCGACACGAGCCACCCCGCTCCTACACCTCCTGGATCTTGGTAAGTTTATCTAGTGTTTTGCTTAACACATGCATAAAGACCTAGACTTAGCTTTATTTCCTCCAATGCTTACCATAATGACCTAGACTTAGCTTCTTCTCCTCCAAAATGACTTAATAAGCTTACTGACCTCCAAAACCATCCATTTTACCTAAGTTAGCTCTAAAACGATCTGTACTTAGCTTACTTATGTCAAAAATTGCACAATTAGCTTAGTTAGCTCATAAACGATCCATTTTACCTAAGTTAGCTCTAAAATGACCCATTTTACCTAGGTTAGCTTATAAATGATCCAGTTCATCCAAGTTAGCTCAAAAATGACCCATTTTACCTAGATTAGCTCCTAAATGATCCATTTTACCTACGTTAGCTTTAAAATGACCCATTTCACCTAGGTTAACTCCAAAATGACACATCTTACCTAGGTTATCTCATAAACGATCCATTTCAACTAATTTAGCTCATAAACGATCCATTTCACCAAGTTAGCTAAAAAATGATCCATTTCACCTAAATTAGCTCTTAAATGATCCATTTCACCTAAGTTAGCTCAAAAAGATTCATTTCAACTAAATTAGCTCATAAATGATCCATTTCACCTAAGTTAGCTCAAAAACGATCCATTTGAACTAAGTTAGCTCATAAATGATCCATTTCACCTTAGTTACCTAAAAAACGATCCATTTGACCTTAGTTAGCTCATAAACGACCCATTTCAACTAAGTTAGCTCATAAATGATCCATTTCACCTTAGCTAGCTCATAAACGACCCATTTCAACTTAGTTAGCTCATATATGATCCATTTCACGTAAGTTAGCTCATAAATGACATACTCTTCTTGTTCTAGTCTTCTTCTTGTTCTACTCTTCTTGTTCTAGTCTTCTTCTTGTTCTACTCTTCTTCTTGTTCTACTCTTCTTGTTCTAACTTTCTTATTTTTCATTTTGCAGATTTCATTCACTTGACGAAAGCTTGCATAGATGGAGTGCTCCTTATCCCTTTCTCTGTTTCTTTTGTATCGTTGAACTATGCATGTATCGTTGGATGAAACTATTGTAATATATATGGTTGGATGCCTCTATGTTGAACTTGTTATGTATGATGGAACTATGCATGTAATATATATGGTTGGATGATGAAGTTATGTGTTGGATATCTTATATGTTTGCTCTGTAATGGCCTTTTGAAATATATCTATATATGTCATATATATTTGTGATGAAAATTGTTGGATTTAATAAAAAACAGAAAAAAGAGCCAATATGCAGGCTCTTTGCCGTCTGCCACTGACGGCAACGGGCTCTTTGCCGTCTGCCACGGACGGCAAAGAAGCCACGTGGCATCCAGCTGTGCTTTCTGGGAGCTGACCCATTTGGTCAGTTTGCCTACAGTGGCAGACGGCAAAGAGTAAATAATTTTGCCGTCAGCGGCGGACGGCAAAGGCCTGCCATGTAGTGACGTATAGATGACATCATAAGGCGGACGGCAAAGACACTAGAAAGTTTGCCGTCTGCCGCGGACAGCAAAGGCCTGCCGTTAGCCACTTAACGGACTGACAGCGCAATTATTGCCGTCCGCTCTCTTTGCCGTCCGCGGCAGACGGCAAAGGGCCTTTGCCGTCAGCCGCCAGGAAGCGGACGGCAAAGTAGCTGTTTACCGTAGCCTACTTTGCCGGAGCCTTTTGCCATCCGCGGCTGACGGCAAAGGCCTTTGCCGTCCGCCGTTCATGCCTTTGCCGTCCGCCGTGGCAGACGGCAAAATAGCTGATTCCTGTAGTGGGAAGAGAACCTCAGAATCTGAGGATGAGGATTATGTTGCCACTAAGGAGGAAGTAAGCTCCAAAAAGAAGGTGCTGAAAAAGGAGTATGGCACATCTGCTGCAAGTAAGCCAGGGTTGAATAAGAAGGCACCAGCAAGAAGAATTCCTATGTCTAAGACCAGAGCCTCTACTCAAGAGACAATGGAGTTCACTCTTGAACCCAAAGAAAGTGGTGAAGGCAAGAAGAGGAAGGAAAGGGTCAAGAAGACCATTGCCAGAGTCATTGGCAAGCCCTCCATGAAGAGAGATCCATTTGAAGAAGAAGAGGAAGAGGAAGAGGATGCTGCACCAGCACCCAAAGCTCAGAAGCTTATGGGAGATGCTATAAAGGCAGGGGCTGCTCCATCTAAGCCCAAGTCTGCTCCCAAAGCTCCAGCTCAGAAGCCCCCAAAACCCAAGAGGAACACCAGAAGTATACCTGCTGAGGAAAAGAACAAGGCCCCAGTGCCTCAAGCTGAAGAAGAGGAAGATGATTCACTTGTTTTGAGGAAGTTGAAGCCCAAGATTCCTGACCATAATGATGCTCATCCAGTAGCTGAAGACATGCGTATCAGAAAGGATGATGGATTGAGATTGTGGAGACAGTCTGATCCTTATGCTGTAAGGAGAAGGATATCAGTTGATTACAGGTTTCACACAAAGGAACAACAAGATTTCTATGAGACTATTTTGCTTGACAAGAAGCCGATTGTATGTGACATGAAATGGGTGGATTGGGAATACATCAAGGAAGAAGAAGATCACTATCCAGGTGTTTATGACAGCTTCAAGGCATGTGGAGTTGACAAATTTGTTGGGCGAAGCTCACCAAATGGAATGATGATCTGATCATGCAGGTTTACTCCACTGCCCACTTCTATCCAGATGGAAGGATAATATGGATGTCTGAGGGTACAAGGTACCAATCCACAGTTGAGGAGTGGGCCAAGCTGATAAATGCCCCTGAAGGACATGAAGATGACTTGGATGTGTATGCCACCAAGAAGAAGGACCACAACACAATGGTAAACATGTACAAGGAGATCCCAGATAAGGCTTTGGAGACTCATAAGCTTGGATCTGTACATTTCTTGTTGTCTGGTCTGCCTACAATCAACACAATCCTTAGGCACACTCTGCTACCCAAGTCAGGAGATCACAAGATGATCAGAGGACATTCTATCAACCTGCTACAGCTTTTTGATGTCCGTCAGAAGTTCAAGGTTATGAGTTTAATTGTAGAAACAATCAAGAGGACAGCTGTTGATCAGAAGAGAAGCTGTGGGTATGCTCCACACATTCAGGAGCTCATCAACTCCAAGATGGGCAGAGGAACATATCTGTTGGACAAGGAGCACCTTCCTTTGCATCCTGATTTTGAAGATAATATTGTTGTGATGAATGAGGAAGGCCCCACATCCGTTCAAGCACAGGAGAAGAGAGCCAAAGCAAATGCTGAGAAAGCTGCCAAGATGCCAAGTGTTGAAGAGGCATCTCAAGTTTTCCTGAAGATCAAGCAAGATCAACTTGCAATCTGATCCAGTCGACGCTGAGGATTGAGAAGGGTTTGGCCACCCTGACTCAAAACCAGGAGAGATTGCAGAGGATCATAGAAACCAAATTTTATGATCTTGATTTGAAGGTAACTGAGATTCAAACAGCAGTTGAGCAGCTTCAAGAGGAAGTAGAAGAGAAGAGAGGCAAGGCAACTACTGATGCATTTGAGCGAGTGCCTAGAGGACAGAGGTCTGCTGTAGTGCCAGTGAGAGATTCTAGAGCTACAGCATCAGCACGAGCAGCCACAACTCCAGTGCCACCTCCAGCAGCCACTCCACCAGCTCCAACTACATCAACGGATGCCTTCGTCCTTGGAGTTCTCTCTACACCACCTCCTGAAGACCAAGCCTGAGAGACGCATAGCACTATGCATATTTGAACTTTCTGGTAACTTGTTGCCAAAGGGGGAGAAATATGTATAGATCATAGGCTTCGAGAGAGTGTTTTGCTTCTTTGCCTTTGGTTGAACTTTTTGATTGTGTGCTTGTGTGAGATACTTGTATGACCATGTGGTTCATCATTTGCTACCTTAATGCTTGGTTGGCTGATACTATCTTTTATATCTCATATATGATCATTCACTTGCTTGGTGATGAGTGCATGCTTTTAATTTCTATCATTTTGAGCGCTCCACCAAGATGTATGTGACACGGAAGAGTAACCCATGATCCTAATCGATTGTGCATTTGCATTCAAAAGCAAATTTTCAATAATGCACAAATTTAGGGGGAGCTCTTGCTTATCACATACTTCTCAAAGCGACGACGTTTTTCAATCTAATGATCATTTGTCAAAGCTTTGATCTATATGTTGTCATCAATTACCAAAAAGGGGGAGATTGAAAGTGCAACTATCCCTGGGTGGTTTTGGTAATTCCTAACAACATATAGCTCATTGAGCTAACGCTATTTTAAGATAAATATTTCAGGAAAGCTCAATGAATGGCATGGCATGGATTAGAAAGTGGACCCCTCAAAATACTAAGGACAAAAGATTGGCTCAAGCTCAAAGCACAAGACTCTACATTTTACTTTTAGTGATCCAAGATCACATTGAGTCCATAGGAAAAGCCAATACTACTAAAAGGGGGTGAGGTGTTGCTTAATGAGTTACTTGCTCAAAATGCTTAGTGATATGCTCCAAAAACCCTCAACTACTTTCTCATATCCACATATGTCCCAAACAAAAAGTCAAACTCGGCCCCACCGAAATCTTCTATCTGGCACCACCGAGTTCACTTGACATAGTCACTGCCACAAACCCTAGTCACTTCGGTCTCACCGATAGGGATCTCGGTCTCACCGAGATGGGATTCCAACCTCTCTGTTTCCCTTCGTAATGTTTCGGTCCAACCGAGATGAGTGGTCGGTCCCATCGAGATTGCAATGCAAACTCTCTGTTTCCCCTTCGTAACGTTTCGATCTAACCGAGATGAGCGAATCGGTCCCACCGAGTTTGCATGACCAACTCTCTATTTGTCTATTACCAAAATCGGTCCCACCGAGTTTGTGTAATCGGTCTCACCGAGATTATGTTATGCCCTAACCCTAACGACATCGAACCCACCGAGTTGACAAGTTGGTCCCACCGAAAATCCTAACGTTCACATTTTGAACTAAATCGGTCTGACCGAGTTTTATAATTCGGTCCCACCGAGTTTGGTGATTTGTGTGTGACTGTTAGATTTTGTGTGAAGGCTATATATACCCCCACCCACTCTTCATTCGTGGAGAGAGCCATCAGAACATGCCTACACTTCCAACATACATTTCCTGAGAGAGAACCACCTACACTTGTGTTGAGGTCAAAATATTCCATTCCAACCACATAAATCTTGATCTCTAGCCTTTCCCAAGTTGCTTTCCACTCAAATCATCTTTCTACCAAATCCAATCCTATAAGAGAGAGTTGAGTGTTGGGGAGACTATCATTTGAAGCACAAGAGCAAGGAGTTCATCATCAACACACCATCTATTACCTTTTGGAGAGTGGTGTCTCCTAGATTGCACTACAAGAAAACTGTTATTTTATGACGGATTTCTGGTGACATTCTGAGGAACCGTCATGATCGACGACGGATTTCTCTGTTTCGTCATGAAATTCGTCACAAGTTATTGAGATGAGAACAAGCCCAACAACAATGGCGCCCTTACGATGAACCGTCATGGATACCGTCGCGAATCGACCAGCTGCATACCAAACAGACCATCATGGATGGCTCATGCTGACGTGGCATTCATGTTTGACGCACACATGTTAGGTTTTTTTTAAGTTGTTCGTACGGTTCTGGACGGCGTGCTTTTTTGGGGAGATTAGGAAAATGTGTTGCTGCTACGTTGTCATACCATTTCGTATAAAAAGAAAAAAGTTTGTATCATTTCTTATATATACTTATGAAAAAACTGGAAAAAGGTGATACGGCGCAAGCGGATTGAACCGAGGACCTCACGCTCATATGCTTACCACGCTTATGCTGAGCATAGTCAATGTTCCTGCTACATGGCTTTCCAAGTGCGTACATGTAACGAGCGAAGTTATGTAGTTAAAAAATAAATATTGAATGGGGATTCGAACCACGTAGCACTAACCTATCTGTTCCTTGCCAGGTAGGCTATAGTTCGCAGACTGACCATACTTGAGCGTAACTGTTTTAGTATTTTTTTAGGCTTAGGCGACAATATCTATTACTTTTTTACGAAAAGACAACAATAGTTATGTATTTTTTTTGGGGAAACAACAATATTTATGTATTGTAGTGTAGTACTTAATGCCAATGTATAGAAAACATTCATTAAATATTCAAGCTTTTTCCTTCATGGGCGCTGCTACGCGTCGGCTGGCGGATCTTTAAAAGCTCTGCCGCCTCGCGAATCATCAGATTTGATGGATTGAGCGACTAAACGTCACTATTTATTATTGCAACACAGGTCATGTTACCGGAAATTTCTGCAACCGGGCCAGGTTACAATTTTTTGCAAGATATTTTTTTTGCAATAGAGGCCTTGTTTCAGTTTTTCTTCTACAATAGAGGTCTTATTGCAATTTAGTTTTTTGCAGCTGATGTCTCATTGCAAATTTATTTTTGCTGTATAGGTCTTGTTGCAGTTTTGCAACATAGACCTTGCTGCAGAAACTCATCGTAGTGGACAGTGAGCAGCGAGCAGCGGCCACGTTGACCGAAAGAAAGAAAAAAAGGATTGCTCAATTAGAACACGCGTCATATGGACGAGCCGGCGGATCGCACATCGTTTTCCTTCATCAAATCTCCTAAATATTTATTTTCCAATCTTATGAATCAATAATATTCTTCCATGCACAATTATAAGAATTTTCTACTATATTTTGGTATTATTATCATTTTTTTCCAATAGGTTGCAAATAGAAGTTTGAGTTATCCCAAAGTATCTTTGGACATTTTCATCTATTTCTAGGATACGACCTAAAATAAAACATAATTCCTTAACTATTTTTCTTTCAAATGTTTAAACCCCATTTGACCTACATATACGTCAAAATGGAATTACCTCCAATAAGCACACACAAATGTCAGTGTAGCTTTGAACAATCATATTTGTGTGACAGAATTTTCGGTATGATTGAAAAAATGTCCAAATTGTATTTTAGAAATGTTTAACATTTTTTCAAAAAATGATCAGACATGTATTTTGAAAAAATTTATATTAATGATGTATTTGACAAATGCCCAACATATATCAAAAATTATTACCTGTACATTCTTAAAATGAAGAATGTCTATTGAATAAATTTTTAATGCATTTTCCAAAACAATAAAAATATGAAAAAAATAAAATATGAAAAATAAAAAGGAAAAATGAACAGGAAAAACAAAAAAGATGAAAATTGTAAAACACATAAAACCATGAGCTTGATATGGATTTTTTAGCCTAAACGGGATATATATTTTCTATGAATAAATGTGCATAAATTGATTTAAGGCAAAAGGAAACAAATTACCACCATGAAGCTTTATCGGTAAATGATGCTGAACATGGCAACCCAAAAAGAATACTATGAAAGGTTAGGAAATTAATGATTATGGCTAGAAATTAATTGAATAACAAATTATTGACAAATTATTTCATTTGATATTTTTCGAGGTTCATTTAATATATTTAAACCATTGAGTGCATTTTAGGCATTTAATGAATATAACTCTAATTTGAACTTCAAGTGTGTGAAATAATGGCGTGGTGAAAATTTGAGAAAGTTTCACAAAAATTATGACTTTAATTGCTTACGAATCGAACCATCTTCGAGGAAGACCCATAGTTTCGAGAGAGAGCTGGTCTATTTTGAAGGGGTAGCGACCAATGCTACATTCGTTTGCATTGATTTGTTTTTCTACAATCAAGATACGTCATTACACGATCCATGTACAAATTTGGCATCTTTCGGAACATGTTTGCTATAAGCCATTAAGTGCATTTCTAGACATTTAACTGATATAATTCAAATTTGAAATGCTAGTGATTGAAAAGGTTGACAAAATTGGGTTGAAAAATCATATTTGTGTCCTTGAGTATTTTTTCAGCGTTATGTAAGAAAATGAAATGAACTCCAAACAGGATTGTGCCATAACGCGACCTCGAACATGGAGTTTTTTGGTTTTCTAAATTCTAGAAAAATGAAAACGAACTCTGAAAAGCATGAAAATTGGCATGGTGTTATCATATGATCCCTGTATGGCATGGTAAAACTTTGATAATTTTTTGCAAAAAATGGTGTACATTCCTTAGAAATCGAACCATCTCCGAGGAAGACACATGATTTTGAGAGAGAACTGGTCTAGTTTCAAGACGAAGTGACCGAAGGTTCATCCATTTGCATTGCTTTTTTTACACTCAAGATACACCATTACATGATCCATGTAAAAAAGTTGGCATCTTTCGGAATTCATTTGCTATTTCTAAACCTCTAAGCGCACTTCTAGACATTTAACTGATATAATTCAAATTTGAAATGCAAGTGGTTGAAAAGGTTTGTAAAATTGTGTATAAAAATCATATGTGTGTCCATGAGCCTTTGTTTAAGCCTCATACAAGAAAACAAAGGCATTCCAAACAAGAGTGCACTCGACACCGAACATGGAGTTCTTTTGTTTTTCAATTATGAAAAATGAAAACGAACTCCAAAAGCATGAAAATTTTCATGGTGCCATCATATGATCCCTGTGGGGCATGGTTAAATTTTGAGAAAGTTTTGCCAAAGTTATGACGTACATTGCTTAAAAATCGAATCATCTCCGAGAAGAAACATGGTTTCGAGAGAGACGGGTCTAGTTTGAAGGCGACGCAACCGATGCTTCATCTGTTGGCACTGAAAGTTTTTCTACACCCAGGATACACCATTACATGATCCATGTGAAATTTTGGTATCTTTCGGAACCTGTTTGCTATATTTAAGCCATCAAGTGCATTTCTAGATATTTAACGCTTTCTAATTTGAAATGCAAGTGGTTGAAAAAGGTTGGCAAAATTAGATTCAGAAAATATATTTTGTGTTCTTGAGCGTATGTTTAGGCCTTATATAAGAAAACAAAGGATTCAAAACATGAGAGTGCCAAGACTTGACCCTTAACATTGAGTTTTTTGTTTTTTAATTTCAAAAAATGAAACTCTTCAAAGCATGAAAATTTATGTTGGAAAATATGTTCATATATTTGCCTCCAAATAGAGTAGAAAAAAATAGATTCCATTTAAATTTATCCATGTAAGAACAAAGTAATTTAAAAACATAAAACTAAGAGAATAAGCAAAAAAACAAAAACCAAAAAAATAAATAATACCTATGTGTTTTTAACCGACTACCTCCCTACCTTACTAGCGCAAACAAACCAGTTGTATTAAGTAACGATTTTAGTCAAAATAACACACCGGACATTCTTATAGTTACAGAAGATTTTTATAGGCTCCTGCTTTCTGATTGGTCGAACCAGGCCTCCCACGGATCACGCTTCTCCACCATCCATTCTTACCCGATCCAACGGTCCCTGCTCTTTCTACTACTCTATTTGTGCTTTCCCTGATCCTTATCTTCTCACACGTACGCGAGCACCGTACAAGTAGTAGCCGCGCCGCCGCGCCCGAGGAACCTCTGAGCTCGCCGCCGTTCGCGCGACGGGCTGCCATCCGCGCCTCCCGCCGCAGCACGCCGGTGAGCCGTGCTTCGCGCTGTCTCCCTTTCTCTCTCTCTCTGTTGCTCTCCTCTCTCATCTCTTCCTCTGCCTCTCCTTGCAGCAATGGAGGCCGAGCCCCCATGGTGGTACCCGAGATCACCTCCCAGCCGCTGTTCTCCTTCGAATTCGTCGGGATCCGGCCGGATCCGGCAGGATCCGGACGTCGGCAACCAATTCACGACCTCCTCGCCTCGCCTGGGTCGTTGGCCACTCCGATGTCATCATCTCGCTCGCGAGATCCAGCGCTACCGATGGCTGGCCTCCTCCTCGCCTGGATGTGACGTCCCCACACCGGCGCCTCCAACTTGAGCAGCAGCAGTGAACACGTCGGCAAGGGCGTCTCCGGCATCGTCATTATTTTTATTTTATTTTAAAGAAGTTTGCCTCGCCAGAAAAGCATAGCGACGAACTCTGATTGATTCCCCGCGAGCGCTGGGCGGTGCTTGATGTGGTGGCTTTAGGCCTTGTACAATGGGAGATGCTTAGGGGAGGTGCTTAGAGAAATAAACCAGACTTATTTGTACAGGATAGACGCTTAACTAAGCGTCTCTCCGGTAGAAATAGGCACCGGTATTTCAGAAAATTTCGGTTTATTTTTCTAAGCACCCCTCTAAGCATCTCTCATTGTACAAGGCCTTAGAGTGCCAATTCTGGAAACAACAATCTATAATTCCAAGTTTTTTTCGGTGTATTTCTTCCTTCTTTATAAACAAGTTATTCATGTGTTTATGCGATTTCCTTTATTCTTATATAAGGCAATGGGCATATATTCCTTTGTTTCCATGGACCAAGAGAAACAAAGTGGTGTGCCATGTTTCAATGAAATTTGTGGGCCCTTTCACTGGTCTGAAATGTAATGGGCTAAAATTCTTATGGGCTGATGAAAACATGGGCCGACGGTCTTAACGAGTTGAAATTTGGTAGGCCAAAATTTGAAATTTGGTGGGCCAAAATTCTAATTGAGACAACTGCTACATGGGCCTCCATGTCAGATCCACGTTGACAGCCATGTCAGATGATGACGTGGAGTGCATGGTTAAAGATGTTATCCGAAAGTAAATTGTGATGGCCAAGAACCGTCATGGATCCATGACGGTTCTCAAGATCCATCAGGGAGTGCACGGTGATCAAATTATGACGTGATATACATGACGAATTTCAAATCCTTCACGGCCGACCTACCTTGACGGTTTTGCACATATGTGTGACAGTTTGAATCCGTCATGGATTAACACATTTCTTGTAGTGTTGGTTAGGTGTCACTTGGGAGCCTCCGTCAAGATTGTGGAGTTGAACCAAGGAGTTTGTACGGGTAAGGAGATCGCATACTTCGTGAAGATCTACCCTAGTGAGGCAAGTCCTTCGTGGGCTATGGCCATGGTGGGATAGACACGGTTGCTTCTTTGTGGACCCTTCATGGGTGGAGCCCTCCATGGACTCGCGCAACCGTTACCCTTTGTGGGTTGAAGTCTCCATCAACGTGGATGTACGATAGCACCACCTATTGGAACCGTGGATAAAAAATCTCCGTGTCTACATTGCATTTGCTCCCTCCAAACTCCTCCCTTTACCTTCATATGCAATTGTTTTACATTCCGCTGCTATACTCTTAGAATTGCAAGTGTAGGTTGATTACTTGATTTGTGCTAAGTTGCTAAAAATCTGCCAAGACTTAAAATTGGGAAAAGGCTAGATTTTTATTTGGTCAAGTAGTCTAATCACCCCCCTCTAGACATACTTTCTATCCTACAGATATTGAATTCAAATGGGATTTATTGGAAAGAATTAAACACAACTCTAAAGACTGGGATCTCGATGAAGGTAAGGAGTCAGGTATAAACCTTAAGTTTGATTGTGTTAAATCTTTTATGGGTACCAATGATTTTCGTGATTTTAGCACTAAATATGGACTTGACTCTGAGACAGTAGCTTCTTTTTGTGAATCCTTTGCTACTTATGTTGATCTCCCTAAGGAGAAGTAGTTTAAATATCATCCTCCCATTGAAATTAAAATAGTAGAACCTATTAAAGTTGAAGAAGAAACTATTACTTATAATGTTGATCCTATTGTTCCTACTGCTTATATTGAGAAACCACCATTCCCTGTTACAATAAAGGATCATGCTAAAGCTTCAACTGTTGTGGTGGATTTGTCACGACAGATGTCCTAGTGTGAGGACTTAGTCGTGAGGCCAACGCATCTATGTGGTAGCTTGAACGGGGTTGATCGGAATCGAGAGACGCGAAGCGGGCGAACATACAAGAAAAGGGTTTAGACAGCTTCGGGCTCCGGGAAACATCATCCGGTAATAACCGTACATGTTGTTTGTTGCTAGGTCTCATTATGCTCATGAGGGAGTCATCGGATAAACCGGCTCTCCTCTAGTTGTGTCTAGCCTTCAAGATTATTCAGTCTGTCCCTCTTGGGGTGCCCTGCCCCTCCTTATATAAGTTGAAGGGGCGGGTTACATGTAGAGTCCTAATCGGATTAAGACTTAAACTATTCTGACCTTTTATCACGGGTTTCTTAACGTCTTGGGCTTCTTAACATCTCGGGCTTATTAACCCCAGGCGACTCTGTCTGCCGGGTTATAACTGTCTCTGGGTCATAACTGTCTGCCGGGTTATAACTGTCTGCCGGCTTACAACTGTCTACTGGCTTACCACTGTCTGCCGGCTTACAATCTGCCGGCTTATAATCTGCCGGGTCACTAATGAGTCACCAGGCTCAGGCGGTTTACCAATGAAACACCAAGTCTTAGCCGGGTCATATCTCCGGCTGGGTCATACCACGGGGTATATCCCTGACAACTGTGGTTCGTAAGAGTTATACTAAAACACCTACACCCTCTGAGCAAATTAAAGTTGAGCCTAGTATTGCTATGGTTAAAGATCCCTTGGTTGATAATATTGATGGGCATGTTATTTATTTCTGTGATGAAGCTGCTAGAATTGCTAAACCTGATACTAAAGATAAACATAGACATGTTGTTGGCATGCCCGTTGTTTCTGTTAAAATTGGAGATAATTGTTATCATGGGTTATGTGATGTGGGTGCTAGTGTGAGTGCAATTCCTTACACCTTATATAAAGAAATTATGAATGATATTGCACCTTCTGAGATAGAAGATATTGATGTTACTATTAAGCTTGCTAATAGAGAAATTATATCACCGATTGGGATTGTTAGAGATGTTGAAGTCTTGTGCGGGAAGATAAAATACCCTACTGATTTTCTTGTTCTTGGTTCCCCACAAGATAATTTTTGTCCCATTATATTTGGTAGACCCTTCTTGAATACTGTTAATGCTAAGATAGACTGCGAGAAAAATATTATTACTATAGGTTTAGGGGACATGTCTCATGATTTTAATTTCTCTAAATTTCGTAGACAACCCCATGATGAAGAATTGCCTAGTAAGGATGAAATAATCGTCTTGCTTCTATTGTCGTGCCTCCTGCTGATCCTTTAGAACAATATTTGCTACACCATGAAAATGATATGTTTATGAATAAAAGTAGGGAAATAGATGAAGTATTCTTTAAACAAGGACCTATTCTGAAACACAATTTGCCTGTTGAAATCCTTGGAGATCCTCCTCCACCTAAGGGTGTTCCCGTGTTTGAGCTTAAACAATTACCTGATACTCTAAAGTATGCTTATCGTGATGAAAAGAAGATATATCCTGTTATTATTAGTGCTAACCTTTCAAAGCATGAAGAAAAGAAATTATTGAAAACTCTGAAGAAGCACCATGCCGCTATGGGATATACTCTTGATGATCTTAAGGGTATTAGTCCCACTCTATGTCAGCACAAAATAAAATTGGAGAAAGATGCTAAACCAGTTGTTGATCATCAACGACGGTTAAATCCCAAAATGGAAGAAGTGGTGAGAAATGAAATACTAAAGCTTCTGGAGGCAGGTATAATTTATCCTATTGCTGATAGTCAATGGGTAAGTCCTATTCATTGATGCCCTTTGGTTTATGCAATGCACCTGCTACCTTTCAAAGATGTATGACTGCTATATTCTCTGACTTCTGTGAAAAGATTTTTGAGGTTTTCATGGATGATTTCTCCGTTTACGGAACTTCTTTTGATGATTTCTTAAGCAACCTTGATCGAGTTTTGCAGAGATGTCAAGAAACTAATCTTGGGAGAAGTGCCACTTTATGGTTAATGAGGGTATTGCCTTGGGGCATAAAATTTCTGAAAGAGGTATTGAAGTTGATAAAGCTAAATTTGATGCTATTGAAAAGATGACATGTCCTAAATATATCAAATGTATAAGAAGTTTTCTTGGTCATGCTAGTTTCTATAGGAGGTATATTAAAGACTTCTCTAAAATTTCTAAGCCTCTCACTAATCTCTTACAAAAAGAAGTTCCTTTCGTTTTTGATGATGATTGTGTAGAAGCATTTGAAATACTTAAGAAAGCCTTGATTTCTCCACCTATTATTCAGCCACCTAATTGGAATTTACGCTTTGAAATTATGTGTGATGCTAGTGATTATGCTGTTGGTGATGTTCTAGGACAAAGAGTTGATAAGAAATTAAATGTTATTCAGGATGCTAGTAAATCTCTAGACAGTGCCCAGAGAAATTATGCCACTACTGAAAAAGAATTTTTAGCAGTTGTATTTGCATGTGATAAGTTTAGACCTTATATTGTTGATTCCAAAGTAACTGTTCACACTGATCATGCTGCTATTAAATATCTTATGGAAAAGAAAGATGCTAAACCTAGACTTATTAGATGGGTTCTCTTGCTACAAGAATTTGTTTTGCATATTATTGATAGAAAGGGAGCTGAGAACCCCGTTGCAGACAACTTGTCTAGGTTAGAAAATGTTCTTGATGACCCACTACCTATTGATGATAGCTTTCCTGATGAACAATTAAATGCCATAAATGCTTCTTGTAATACTCCATGGTATGCTGATTATGCTAATTATATTGTTGCCAAATTTATACCACCTAGTTTCACATACCAGCAAAGAAAAAGTTTTTCTATGATTTAAGACATTACTTTTGGGATGACCCACACCTTTATAAAGGAGTAGATGGTGTTATTAGACGTTGTCTACCCGAGCATGAACATGAACAGATCCTACGCAAGTGCCACTCTGAGTCTTATGGAGGGCACCACGCTGGAGATAGAACTGCACATAAGGTATTGCAATCCAGTTTCTATTGGCCCACTCTCTTTAAGGATGCCCGTAAGTTTGTCTTGTCTTGTGATGAATGCCAGAGAATTGGTAATATTAGTAGATGTCAGGAAATGCCTATGAATTATTCACTTCTTATTGAACCATTCGATGTTTAGGGCTTTGATTATATGGGACCTCTTCCTTCCTCTAATGGGTATACACATATTTTAGTTGTTGTTGATTATGTTACTAACTGGCTAGAAGCTATTCCAACTAGTAGTGCTGATCATAACACTTCTATTAAGATGCTTAAAGAAGTTATTTTTCCGAGGTTTGGAGTCCCTAGATATTTAATGACTGATGGTAGTTCACATTTTATTCATGGCGCTTTTCGTAAAATGCTTGCTAAGTATGATGTTAATCATAGAATTGCATCTCCATATCATCCTCACTCTAGTGGTCAAGTAGAATTGAGAAATAGAGAGATTAAATTAATTTTGCAAAAGACTGTTAATAGATCTAGAAAGAATTGGTCTAAGAAACTTGATGATGCTTTGTGGGCTTATAGAACTGCTTATAAGAATCCTATGGGTATGTCTCCGTATAAAATGGTTTACGGAAAAGCATGTCACTCACCTCTTAAACTAGAACATAAGGCATATTGGGCAATTAAAGAGCTCAATTATGATTTCAAGCTTGCCGGTGAGAAGAGGTTATCTGACATTAGTTCACTTGATGAATGGAGAACCCAAGCCTATGAGAATGCCAAGTTGTTTAAACCAAAGGTTAAAAGATGGCATGATAAAAGGATACAAAAGCGTGAGTTTAATGTAGGTGATCATGTTTCGCTATACAACTCTCGTTTAAGATTTTTTTGTAGGAAAGCTTCTCTCTAAATGGGAATGCCCTTACATCATCGAGGAGGTCTATCGTTCCGGTGCCATAAAAATTAACAATGTCGAAGGCAAAAATCCGAAGGTGGTAAACGGTCAAAGACTCAAACATTATATCTCAGGTACTCCCATAAATGTTGAGAGGAATATAATTGATACCGTAACCCAGAGGAGTACATAAGGGACACTTTCCAGAATGTTTCAGACTCCGAAATGAATAGGTATGTGGTACAGTAAGTAAACCGACTCCAAAACGTTCCCAATGATAAATTTTCTCCGTTTTGGAATATTTAAAAAATTAGGAAAAATTAAAAGTAGTCCGAAAGAGACATGAGGCCACCCCAAGGGTAGAGGGTGCGCCCTACCCCCTGGGCGCGCCCCCCGACCTTGTGGCCACCTCGTGTGCCCTCAGGACTCCATTTTCTTGCATGATACTTCTTACGGTCGGTAAAAATTCATTATATAATCTCCCAAAGGTTTTGACCATCGTACCATGCAAAAATCTCATGTTTTCATTTTGAGTTGTTCCTGCAATAGATTTGGAGCAAGATGTCTTCGCAAGAGTCAGTCGGGGAGAGTTGGGTATCTCACCCGGCACCAGGCCCAATAGCATACGGTGATGTTAACCACTTTGGGCCAGCCATGGAGGAAGAGATGGAGGCTGACTTGAAAAGAGTGGATGCCATGGAGGAGGATTAAGAAGTTACCTCTCGTCTTCAAACCAGATTCATGCTGGAGGAACTTCAGAGCTCAGCAATACCAAATTCGTTATTCCTCCCGATGGTAGATTTCTCTCTTATGAAAATATGAAAAAGAGTGCTGCTTTTTCTCCTGCAGCAAGAAAACATCCATGGGTGGATGGAGCTCTAGTTGTCATGGGTAAACTTCGCAAGGAAGTGATGGATCTTAAGCAGCAAATTAATAAGCTTGAGGAAGAGAATCGTATCCCAAGGGCCATCATCGCCAAGAATATTACATCACCATCTCCGAAGAAATAGATCTAAATACATGGGTATGGGCACTCCCCTTGGCAACTTCCAAGCTTGGGGGAGTGCCCCGATATCGTATCACCATCACATCTTTATCTTTATCGCTTTTTTTAGTTCGATCCCTTTGGTTATATCTTGATCTAGTAGAATAAAGTTTTAGTATGATCTAGCTTTGAGTTTTGCTTTATGTTCCCTCTATGTAATCGAGTCCGTGAGATATATAATAAAGAGTAGTTTTGAGATAAGGGCTTTGCTTTCTTGCTATGATCTTGAGGGAATTAAATAAAAAGAAAGAAAGAAAAAGATCATATATTGATCTTATGGAGAGTAATGACTTCACATATAAAGAGTATGATGAGTAAAAGTTGTTGAGAGTTGACAAGCATAGTTTTGGTCATTGTTGAAATTAATAGGAAGTAATAAAGAAAGAGAGGCTTCACACATAAATATACTATCTTGGACATCTTTTGTAATTGTGAGCACTCATTAAATTATGACATGCTAAAAATTTGATGTTAGACAAGGAAGACAACATAATGAGTTACGTTTTCTTATATCCGAATAGAAGTTATATTGTCATGGATCATCCAACATGTTGAGCTTGCCTTTCCCTCTCATGCTAAACAAATTCTTCGCACCAAGTAGAGATACTTGTCGGCGTTCTGGGAACGGGGGTCCCCAGACTTGCCTGCCTGCTGCCCACGGCGTGGCTTTGCTAGCAGGCCTGTACGGCCCGTCTTCATCAACAAGGCATCC
Organism: Triticum aestivum; assembly: GCF_018294505.1. Taxonomy (NCBI): domain Eukaryota; kingdom Viridiplantae; phylum Streptophyta; class Magnoliopsida; order Poales; family Poaceae; genus Triticum; species Triticum aestivum. The sequence goes on from NC_057805.1 coordinate 316,396,740, forward strand.
AAGACCCTCGCGAGGGGCCAAGCCTCGCGAGGCGGACGACACAAGATCTCCTCAGGAGCGGCCTCGCCAGGCAGGCTCGCGAGGGGCGGAGAGATCAAGGCAAGGCAAACCTCGCGAGGTTCTCATGACGTGAGCCATGACGATCAAGATCAGGCGGGCGCCAGCACGCGCAATGTCCTTGTTTCCCCTTTGGTGCTAAGGAGGCAAGCGCAGGCGCGGAGTACCGAGGCATCAAGCAAAGGTTTCCATATCGGTGCAACGAGCCAAGACCAGCAGGATGGCAAGACGGAGGTCACCATGGAGCCCAAGGCGGCGTCACCACCAGAGCCTTTTGCAGGTGAAGACCGCTTTTGTCAGGATAAGCTGTACTAGCTATCCCCTTTCAAATTGGTTGTCGTTGGCTCCCTTCCCGCTCAATATTTCGGAAGAGGACCAGGGCCTATATAAGTAGAACCAGCCACCACCGTAGGGGGCACCTGGTTTGGAGCTCACAAGCAAGCCTGAGCTAAGCGAATCCACACACACAAGTTCGCCAAGCACAAGAACACCTCAACCTCAGGAGGATGTTCTTCCCCTTGTACTGTTCATCATTAGCCCAAGAGGCAATCCACCACCACCACCACACTGGAGTAGGGTATTACACCACAACGGTGGCCCGAACCAGTATAAATCTTGTGTCTCTTGTGTTGCGAGTTCGTTGAGTTCGTCTTCGAGATCTTAGCAATCTAGGGCGTGGATCGGTAGGGGGGAAAGAACTTCGCGCACACCCCAGAGTTCGAACATTACGGGTTTTGCCAGAACTCGTGATCCGACATTTGGCGCGCCAGGTAGGGGTGAGCCATAGCTTTCCTTCCATTGATCTGCGCTTCACCGCGGCCGCGCTCCGCCCGCATGGCAGGCGTCTCGCTCCCAGCTCCGACGGCAGGCGCTGACGACGGGGCCAGGGGCTCCGAGCCCTGGCCCCCGCCTTGCGGCAGGTGTGATGGCCGCCCACGTTCAAGCCGGAGATGCCGTCGCGCTATGACGGCACGACGGACCCGTCAGCTTTCCTGCTGGCATATGAAGAGGCCGTCTTTGAGGCCGGAGGGGACGACAAGGTCATGGCCAACTGGCTTCCCATGGCCCTCGCTGGCGAGCCGCGCGCCTGGCTGCTCAACCTCCGCGGATCCACGGTGGCATCTTGGGAGGAGCTGCGGGGCCTCTTCACTATGCTCTACGCGGCACCGGCGCATCAGGCGGTCGCGGCCCTGCTGGGCGGCTCTCAAGCACCGCCTTCAGATTGCCATATCAAGCCATTCCTTCGCCAGATCGATGCCGCTTCCAAGTGCTCGGGGGGTTCCGCTGGGCTGGGCTGCGCCTGAGGCCGACCTCACCTTCAACTCAGAATACCACCCCGTCACCACCGCCGGCTCGGGCATGCTTCCGATGCTCTGCACACCCACCATCTGCAACGTGGCCGTCACCAAGACCCTCATCGACGGTGGCGCCGGCCTCAACTTGCTCTCCGTGGAGGCCTTCAGCCTTCTTCACATGCCGCTCGAGCGGCTTAGCCTCAGCAAGCCTTTCTCAGGAGTTGGTGACGGCACCACCCGCTCCCTGGGGCAGGTCCGCCTCCCCGTCACCTTTGGCACGCGCGACAACTACCGCACCGAGCTGGTCGACTTCGACATCGCCCGCATCAGCCTCCCATACCACGCCATCCTCGGGTACCCGGCATTGGCCCAGTTCATGGCAGCGACCCATCCGGCCTACAACCTCATGAAGATGCCTAGAAGCAAGGGCGTCCTCACCGTCAAGGGGGACGCCAAGGAGGCCCTGGCAGCGCTTAAGCTCGCCCTCAAGACCGCCGCGGCGGCGCAGCCCGCCGGTGCGGGTACCCCCGAGGCCAAGGGAGCCGCGCCAACCAAGAAGAAGCAGTTGTTCACCCAAAACAAGGCGGAAACCAAGCAGGTACCGGTCAACGAGGACGGGTCCTCAGGAGCCACCTTTACCATAGGTGCCAGCCTCGACCCAAGCCAAGAGGAAGCATTGGTGAAGTTCTTGCGCGCAAACAAGGAGATATTCGCATGGGAGCCCAATCAGCTGGTGGGGGTCCCGAGAGAGGTGATTCAGCATCACTTAAGGGTATGCCCCAATGTGCGCCCTGTGAAGCAGCGGGCGAGACGGCAGTCCACGGAGAAGCATGCCTTCATCGTCCAAGAAACCCGCTAGTTAGAGGCGGCATGTGCCATTCGCGAGGTTCGGTACCCCGAATGGCTGGCAAACCCCACCGTTGTGCCGAAGAAGGGCGGGAAGGAGCGAATGTGCATAGACTTCACCAACCTCAACAAGGCCTGCCCCCAGGATCCGTTCCCGCTTCCATGCATCAACAAGGTCGTCGACTCCACCGCCGAGTGCGACCTACTATGCTTCCTGGATGCATTTTTAGGGTATGACCAGATCAAGATGGCGATAGAAGATGTAGAGAAGATAGCCTTCCTAACCCCGTGTGGGGTATACTGCTACACCTGCATGCCTTTCGGACTGCGCAACGCGGGCGCGACCTTCAGCGGTTGATGCACATCGCCTTAGGGCGGCAGCTCGGGAGAAACACGGAGGCCTACGTCGACGACATTGTGGTGAAGTCTCGGGAGGCAAGAACCCTGATCCAAGATCTGGAGGAGACCTTCGCGAGCCTGCGCCAGGTGAACTTGCAACTTAATCCAGAAAAGTGTGTGTTCAGTGTCCCTTCCGGCAAGCTGCTGGGATTCCTTGTGTCCCACAGAGGGATCGAGGCTAACCCGGAGAAGATCAAGGCCATTGAGGACATGAGCCCGCCTTAGACCCTCAAGGAAATGCAGAAGCTGGCTGGTCGGGTAACTGCGTTGGGACGCTTCATCTCCAAGATGGGAGAGCGCGCCCTACCCTTCTTCAAGCTCATGAAGAAGAAGGGCCCATTCGAGTGGACCCCGGAGGACGACCGAGCTTTTCAAGACCTCAGAGATACCTGACCAGCCCTCCGGTGATGGTGGCGCCACGACCTCTCGAGCCTCTAGTACTCTATCTTGCCGCCACCCCGTACTCCACTAGCGCGGCGCTGGTGGCGGTTCGGGAAGAGCACCAAGCCAAGGGCACGTCGCGCCAAGCTACGCCACCAGCCGGGATGACGCAAGATCAGGAAGGCGCAGCAAGAGCCGTAGCGGCATCAACAGAAGACCAAGCTCGGCAGGACGACGTTGCCGAGATTCCCGCAAGCGATCAGGCGTCAGGAGTTCCACCACCTCAGGAGACGCCCCAGCTTCCGCAAGACATGAGCCTCACCAATGCGCCAGCCCTTGTCGAGCACCCGGTGTATTTCGTCAGCACAGTGTTGCGGGACGCAAGGGCACGATACCCCATGCCCCAAAAGCTCCTTCTCGCGCTCTTGGTGGCCTCTCGCAAGTTGCGCCACTACTTCCAGGGCCACACCATCAAGGTCATCTCAGCCTACCCTTTGGAGAGAGTGCTCAGGAGCCCCAATCTCTGCTGGAAAGGTCGCTGAGTGGAACATCGAGCTGCAGGCATTCTAGTTGGAGTTTAGCACTACCTGGGTCATCAAGGGAGCTGCACTCGCTGATTTCGTGGCAGAATGGACGGATGCCCCGATGTTGGAAGTAGGAGAGGACCGCTCCACCTCGACAGGAAGTGAGGCGCCCGACGGCTGGGTCATGTATTTCGATGGGGCCTTCGCGCATCAGGGCGCGGGGGCTAGAGCAGTACTCGTCTCGCCCACTCAAGACAAGCTCTACTACGCTGTGCAGCTCTGCTTCCAACAACATCGCAGAATACGAAGGCCTCATAGATGGCCTAAAGGCCGCGGCAGCTCTGGGGGTGAAGCGCCTCAGCGTTAGGGGCGACTCGCAGCTCCTCGTCAACTTCTCCAACAAAGTATACGAGCCAAAGGACGAGCACATGGAGGCATACCTCACAGAAGTGCGCAAGATGGAGAAGCAGTTCCTGGGCCTGGAGTTGCAGCACGTGCCTCATGGCACCAACAAGGAAGCTGACGACATCGCCAAGAGGGCGTTCAAGCGGAAGCCCCAAGAGCCTGGCATCTTCGAGGAGCGGCTCTTCAAGCCATCCACAATGCCACCACTTTAAAGGACAGCTCAGTCTCGGGAGGAGCTCCCGCAGCCGCCTGCCACAGGAGCCCCAGCCTGTGGCCCGACTTCGGGAGCGCGCCTACTCTTGGCGCTCGAGCCCCAGGAAGGATGCTGGACCAAGGAATTCAAGGAATACCTGATGCAAGGGACGCTGCTGGAGAAGGAGGAGGACGCGGAGCGCGTGGCCCGGCAGGCCACGGCATACTGCATCCAGGACGGTGAGTTGTACAGGAAGCGACCAAATGACGTTTCACTGCCTTGCATCTCCAGAGACCAGGGGAAGGAGTTGCTAACTGACATACACGGTGGGGACTGCGGGCACCACTCGTCATCACGGACCCTCGTCGGCAAGGTATTCCACAGCGGATTCTACTGGCCCACGGTGCTCAACGACGCGGCCGAGCTGGTGAAGACCTTCTAAGCCTGCCAGTTCCAAGCCAAGAAGATCCACCAGCCGGCCCAGGGCCTCCAGACCATCCCGCTCACGTGGCCGTTCGCGGTCTGGGGGCTAGATATCTTAGGCCCGTTCCCTCGAGCGCCCGGGGGCTACCGCTACCTCTACATCGCCGTCGACAAGTTCACCAAGTGGGCGGAGGTGGAAGCTGTCCGCAAGATCCCCACTCGCTCCACAGTCAAGTTCATCAAGGGTCTCGTGAGCCGCTTCGGGGTCCCCAACCGCATCATCACCGACAATGGCTCACAGTTCACAAGTAACCTCTTCAAAACATACTGTGCTAACCTTGGAACGCAGATCTGCTACGCTTCGGTGGCGCTCCCTAGGAGCAATGGTAAGGCCGAACGCGCCAACGCAGAGGTCCTGAGGGGCCTCAAGACCAGGACCTTCAAGAAGAAGCTCGAGGCCTAAGGCAGGGGCTGGCACGATGAGCTCCAGTCCGTGCTATGGTCCATCCGCACCACCGCCACCAAGCCGACGGGCAAGACCCCGTTCTTCCTCGTCTACGGAGCCGAAGCAGTCCTCCCTCACGAAGTCAAGCATCGCTCCGCACGGGTCCTGGCGTTTGATGAAACGCAGTAGGACGCCACGCGGGGGATGGACCTCGTGCTGGGGGAGGAATGTTGCCGCGAAGCTGCACTGAGGGCGGCAAGGTACCAGCAGGCGCTGCGGCGATACCACTGCCGCAACATCCGCTCCAGGACGCTCGAGGCGGGCGACCTTGTCCTGAGGCAGGTCCTCTCTAGGGAAGGGCGGCACAAGCTGTCACCTATGTGGGAGGGCCCGTTCAAGGTCGTCCATGTCTCCAGGCCTGGCGCCGCGTGCCTGGAGACGCAGGACAGGGTACCCATCCAGAACGCCTGGAACATCCAGCACCTCCGGAAGTTCTACCCATGAAGCAAGGCCCAGTGCCTGTGAAGAAAGGCCCAGTGCCTGTGAAGAAGGCCCGGTGCCTGTGAAGAATCGCCGCCCGTGACACTCTCACGTAATAATGAGTGGGGCTGTACACGCCCCGGAGTCTCAGGAGTGCCGCCCTCGGGCCTCGGGGGCTCCCTCCCACGTCTTAGTGGCAGCACTTAGCTCTGCGCTGGTGAGAAGACTTGAAGACTAGACTAGGTGCCAGACACGGCTTTTTCATTTGCTTTCCGTAGTTGGCTCCCCTTCTTTTAATCGAAGTTTGCTTCTGGTGTTCCTTGCTGATTTGGTTCCGTCGCCTTTTGCCATTGTTTCCGACTCTAGTTCACCTGTGTTCTCTCTCTCGCATACCTCGCGAGGGGGCTAGGCAGGTGCCCTCGTGAGCGTTTTTCCTTCTCTCTGCCTTCCGTCTGCTTTCTCGCAAGTTTTCCTTCTCTCTGCCTTCCGCCCGCTTTCTCGCGAGGCACCCTCGTTCGAGCCCACAATCTGGCGCATCTCTCCTAATCCGTGCCCCTCGGGTACCGCGATATGAAGCGCTGGGTCAAGGCTTGGGTGAACGATAAGTCTCCTAGCGAGCTTCCTAACGAATTTTCTGTAGTTCCTGAGCGACCACTAAGTCAAGACGGGCACGAGGAAACAAGTGCCTCGTGAAGACGAGGCTGCCCTGAACGCGCCAAGCTAAGTTTTCTCTGCACAAAATAACGACACAACACGGAAATAACAAGCATAGCATAATGATTGAGGAATCATAGTTCGATACAGGCCCCTCCGGGCCCATACTGGTTTCATTTTTTATGCAGGAAGGAAAAGAAGAACAAAACAAAAGCAGTGCTCGCCCCTGTAGTGGTCCACGGGGGCAGGCCCTTGGCGACGTCCCGAGCTTAGCCGGATCCCTCCTCGTGCTTTACGGAGGTGCGGCGACGAGACGACCCGCTACCACCTTCGAAGCGGGCGCGGTGGCTGGTCGTAGCCGCCGATGCTGGAGCTGTCGCCGAGAGAAGAGCCATTGTAGCTGGACGAGGCGTGGCCGGCGGGCTCGCCCTCACCCTCATCACGTCCATCGCCGAGGCCGAGCACCTCCTTGTCGTCGTTCACCTCGGGGCAGCACCCAGCGCGGTGACCATCTCCCCCAAACACCCTCGCGTAGAGGGGCGCATCACCGTCGTACTTGAAATGGAGGGTGCACTGCCTGCCCAGGCCGCGCGCGCGGGCGAACGTCTGCCAACCGCGGGCCAGAGCTATCTTGCCTGCGACGGAGACCTCGACCACAACCCAAGAAGCCCTGCTGCAGCAACCATCCGCCTGCAGCGAGAGCCCGCTGGACCGAACGCCGGCAGCTCCTTGGCGAAGAAGCGCAGAAGCTGAAGCCAGTTGCCGGCCGGGTTCTCCGACGAGACGACACACTCCGGCAACACCTCTGCAGAATGGAAGCGCGGCCGGGGAGGCCGCGCGACCATGGCGCGTCTCCCTTCGTTAACAGGGCTCCCACGACTGGAACGACCCGTGTCGCGCGCAGCAGCGCCACCGCGGGAACAGGGGCCACGGCGGGGGTTGCGGTGTGCTTATGGGGACGGCCGCATCCCCGCTTGGGCGCCGGGGAGCCGGGCCCCTCGCGAGGGGCCTTTCCCTTCTCCGCGGTGGAGAACCTCTTCGACGGCGCCATTGGAGTCGCTGGTGGAGCAGAGGAGGAAGAAGCAAGCGGAATGGGAAGTAATGGGCGACGGGGGCTCTACCCCCTCCTCATTTATAGCAGGAGAAGGCCAACCAGCGCCCCCACGATCACAGGTAATGATGGTTTTCCTTGCCTGTCGCAGGAACTTGTCAAGTCGGGCAGTTGCCGAGGCAGCATGGGGAAGCAGAGACGCCCACGTCCAATCAACCGCCACGCGTCGACCAAGGCCGCAGGCTTTTGGGGCCCGCGGCACTCCGCGCTTGACCTTTGTCTTCGCCTCGAAGCCAAGCCCGAGCGTGCCTTGGGCCCGGGGGCTACTGTCGGTGTTCTGGGAACGGGGGTCCCCAGACTTGCCTGCCTGCGGCCCACGGCGTGGCTTCGCTAGCAGGCCTGTACGGCCCGTCTTCATCAACAAGGCATCCAAGATCCTCGTGAGGGGCCAAGCCTTGCGAGGCGGACGACACAAGACCTCCTAAGGAGCGGCCTCGCCAGGCAGGCTCGCGAGGGGCGGAGAGATCAAGGCCAGGCAAACATCGCGAGGTTCTCATGATGTGAGCCATGACGATCAAGAGCAGGCGGGCGCCAGCACGCGCAGTGTCCTTGTTTCCCCTTTGGTGCTAAGGAGGCAATCGCAGGCGCAGAGTTCCGAGGCATCAAGCAAAGGTTTCCATATCGGTGCAATGAGACCAAGACCAGTAGGACGGCAAGACGGAGGTCACCATGGAGCCCAAGGCGGCGTCACCACCAGAGCCTTTTGCAGGCGAAGACCGCTTTTGTCAGGATAAGCTGTACTAGATGTCCCCTTTCAAATTGGCCGTTGCTGGCTCCCTTCCCGCTCAATATTTGGGAAGAGGACCAGGGCCTATATAAGTAGAACCAGCCACCACCATAGGGGGCACCTGGTTCGGAGCTCACAAGCAAGCCCGAGCTGAGTGAATCGACACACACAAGTTCGCCAAGCACAAGAACACCTCAACCTCAGGAGGCTGTTCTTCCCCTTGTACTGTTCATCATCAGCCCAAGAGGCAATCCACCACCACCACACTGGAGTAGGGTATTACACCACAAAGGTGGCCTGAACCAATATAAATCTTGTGTCTCTTGTGTTGTGAGTTCGTTGAGTTCGTCTTCGAGATCTTAGCAAGCTAGGGCGTGGATCGGTAGGGGGGAAAGAACTTCGCGCGCACCCCAGAGTTTGAACCTTAAGGGTTTTGCCGGAATCCGTGATCCGACAATACTACTTGTGCTTCCAAATACCCCTAAACCCAGTTTTGCCATGAGAGTCCACCATATCTACCTATGGATTGAGTAATATCCTTCAAGTAAGTTGCCATCGGTGCAAGCAATAAAAATTGCTCTCTAAATATGCATGATTTATTAGTGTCAAGAAAATAAGCTTTATACGAACTTGTGGTATGGAAGAAATAAAAGCGACAGACTGCATAATAAAGGTCTTTATCACAAGCGGCAATATAAAGTGACATTCTTTTGCATTAAGATTTTGTGCATCCAACCATAAAAGTGCATGACAACCTTTGCTTCCCTCTGCGAAGGGCCTATCTTTTACTTTTATCCTTTACCCTTATACAAGAGTCATGGTGATCATCACCTTTCCTTTTTATAATTTTTCCTTTGGCAAGCTCTTTGTGTTGGAGAGATCCAGATATATATATATATATCCACTCGGTAGGTTTCCATAAAGTATTATTGTTGATGTTACCCTTGAGGTAAAAGGTTGGGAGGCGAAACTATAAGCCCCTATCTTTCTCTGTGTCTGATTGGAGCTTTGAACTCATAAGTATTGCATGAGTGTTGGCAATTGTGAAAGATTATATGATAGTTGAGTATGTGGACTTGCTGAAAAGCTCTTATTTAACTCTTTTCGATGTTATGATAAATTGCAATTGCTTCAATGACTGAGATCATAGTTTGTTAGTTTTCAATGAAGTTTCTGATTCATACTCTACCTTGTGAAAAAATTGTTACTTTGGCATAAGAAATTATATGGCATTATATGTTGCTGTTCTAAAGATGATCATGATGCCCTCATGTCCATAATTTATTTCATCGACACCTCTATCTCTAAACATGTAGACATATTTATCGTTATAGGCTTTTGCTTGAGGACAAGCGAGGTCTAAGCTTGGGGGAGTTGATACGTCCATTTTTGCATCATGCTTTTATGATGATATTTATTGCACTATGGGCTGTTATTACACACTATATCACAATACATATGCCTATTCTCTCTTATTTTATAAGGTTTACATGAAGAGGGAGAATGCTGATAACCCACAAGTATAGGGGATTGCAACAGTTTTCGAGGGTAGAGTATTCAACCCAAATTTATAGATTCGACACAAGCGGAGCCAAAGAATATTTGAAGGTATTAGCAGCTGAGTTGTCAATTCAACCACACCTGGAGATTAATTATCTGCAGCAAAGTGATCAATAGCAAAGTAGTTGTCGGATTACGGGTTCCAGCAAACCCTTGAGGTTCGAACACTGGGGTGCGCACGAAGATCTCTCTCTCTAGCTCGCTCGCTCAACGATCCACGACCTTGCTCGACGAACTCGAAGAGCACTGGACATGAGGGTTTATACTGGTTCGGGCCACCGTTGTGGTGTAATAATCTACTCCAGTGTGGTGTGGTGGATTGCCTTGTTGGCTGGGGATGAACAAGTACAAGGGAAGAACAGCCTCAGGAGGAGAGGTGTTCTTGGGCTCGGTGAGCTGATCAGTGCTAGGGTGGCCCGAATGATCCGTCCCTGGCTATGGTGGTGGCTAGTCCTATTTATAGAGGGCAGGGTCCTCTTCCCAAATATTAGGCGGGAAGGGATCCCACAACGGCCAAGTTTGAAGGGGGAAAGCTAGTACAAGCTATCCTGACAAAAGTAGTCTTCGCCTGCCAAAGGCACTGGTGGTGACGCCGTCCTGGGCTCCACGATGACCTCCGTCCTGCCGTCCTGCTGGTCTTGGTCTCGTTGCACCGATATGGAAACCTTTGCTTGACGCCTCGGGACTCCTCACCTGCGCCTGCCTCTTTAGCGCCAAAGAGGAAACTGGTACTCTGCGCCCGCTGGTGCCCGCCTGGCCTTGGTCGTCATGGCTCATGTCACGCGCTCCTCGTGAGGTGCTCCTTACATTGATATCTCCGCTCCTCGCGAGCCAACCTAGCGAGGCTGCCCCTGACGAGGTCTTGTGTCGTCCGCCTCGCGAGGCTTGGCCCCTCATGAGGGTCTTGAGTGTTTGCTGATGAAAATGGGCCGTACCAGGCCGCAGGGTGAGCCATGCCCTGGCCCGCAGGCAGGCATGTCTGGGGACCCCCATTCCCAGAACGCTGACAGTAGCCCCCGGGCCCAACGCATGCTCGGACTTGGCTTCGAGGCAAAGCCAAATGGCAAGTGCGGAGCGCCGCGCGCCCCAATAGCCTGCGGCCTTGGTCGACACGTGGCGATTGATTGGACGTGGGCGTCTCCGCTTTCCCACGCTGCCTCGGCGACTGCCCCTGACTTGACGAGTCCCTGCTGCATGCAAAAAGATCATCATTGCCTGCAATCGTGGAGGCCGGCGGTTGGCCTCCCTCTGGCTATAAATGAGGAGGGGGCGGAGCCCCCGTTGCTAATCTCTTCCTCCATCCCGCTCCTTCGCCACAGAGAAAGGGAAGGCCCGCCAGGAGGGGCTCGAGTCGCCACCGCCGAAGAGTGGACGCGGTCGTCCCTGCAAGCATGTCGCGACCCCCATCGTGGCCCCTCGCGGGCACGGGCGGACCTCTCCGGGGCCCGGAGCTGTCCTTGGCGGCCGCAGCGGCGCCTCTTCGTGCGGCGGGAACCTCCCTGGTCGTGGCAGCCCTGTCAATGAAGGGAGGCGCGCCATGGTCGCCCGGCCTCCCTGCTTGCGCTTCCACTCAACAGAAGTGCTGCCGGAGTTCGTCGTGTGGTCGAAGAACCCGGCGGGCACCTGACTTCATCTCCCACGCTCCTTCGCCGGCGAACTGCCGGCCACGGGTCCCGGCGGTCTCTGGCTGCAGGCGGATGGTTGCTGCAGCAAGGCTTCATGGGTCACAGTGGAGGTCTCCGCCGCAGGCAACGTAGCCCTAGCCCGTGGTTGGCAGACGTTCGCCGCGCTCGCGGTCTGAGCAGGCGGTGCACCCTCCACTTCAAGTACGACGGCGACGCGACCCTCTTCGTGAGGGTATTCGGGGAAGATGGTCGCCGCGTCGGGTGCTGCCCTGGGGACAACGACGGCAGCGAGGTACTCGGCCTCGGCGATGGTCGTGACGAGGATGAGGATGAACTCGCCCTCGGTGCCGGCCGTGGTTTGTCCAGCTACGGCGGCCCCTCCTCCGGCAACAGCTCCAGCGGCGGCGGCCACGATCAGCCGCCACGCCGCCGTGCCCGCTTCGAGGGCGGTGGCGGGTCGTCTCGTTGCCGCGCCCCAGTGAAGCGCGAGGAGGGCTCTGGCTGAGTCCAGGAGGGCGCCGAGGGCCAACCCTCGCGAGCCGCTGCGGGTGCACGTGCCGGTTTTGTTTGTCCTTTTCTTTCTTCCTGCACTTCAAAAAAAAGACAAGTATGGGGCCCTGTAGGGGCGTGAAATGAACCGTGGTTTTCAAGTCGCTATGTTATGCTTATTGTTCCTGTGATGTGGCACTCGTGCTTCATGTAGGTCTAGGAGGATGACCTATCTTGGTGCGTTTAGGGTAGTTCCACATCTCGTGGCGCGCCTTCTAGGGCCTGATGGCACCTCCTAGCCGCTGGCTCAGGAGCTGTTGACCTCAGGAGTCGTCGTAGGGTTGCAAAATTTGTTAGGTCGTCTATTGGGTGCTTATCCTTCCCTGCGCGAGGCCTCAGTCATGGGCCAATCATGTCCCGGCGCACTTTGCCACGGTACTCATGGGGCACGGACTTAGGTGGGTGCGTCAAGCACGAGCTCAATCGAGGGCGCCTTGCGAAGATTAGGAGAGCCAGACATCTTGAGCGACAGAGCTATGGCGAGGTGTGTCCACGGTTGGGCTAGCCCAGTGTGGCACAAACCTGCCCAGCCCCCGCGCGAGGCACGTGAGGAAGAGCGTCGGGCAACTGCCGCCGTCCCAAGCGCAAAACAAGGAACGAGCGAAAAAAATAGAGAAAGAAGGAAAACCCAACCAAGCAATCGATAGAGAACACTAGAACTCCAAACTCCATAAAAGGGGGGAAAACCAACTACAGAAAGTAAATGAACAGCCGCGTCCGGCACCTAGTCTAGTCTTCTGACCAGCGCGGAGCTAAGTGCTGCCACTAGGATGCGGGAGGGAGCCCCCGAGGCGCGAGGGCGGCACTCCGGAGACTACGGGGCGTGTACAGCCCCACTCATTATTACGTGAGAGTGTCACGAGGGAAGACCTTCACAGGCACTGGGCCTTGCTTCATGGGTAGAACTTCCGGAGGTGCTGGATGTTCCAGGCGTTCTGGATGGGGATTCCGTCCCGTGTCTCCAGGCCTGGTGCCACCGAAGCGTAGCAAATCTGCATTCCAAGGTTAGCACAATATGTCTTGAAGAGGTTGCTAGTGAGCTGCGAGTCATTGTCAGTGATGATGCGGTTGGGGACCCCGAACCGACTCACGAGACCCTTGATGAACTTGACCGCGGATCCGGCCGGGATGGTGCGGATGGCTTCCACCTCCGCCCACTTGGTGAACTTGTCCATGGCGATGTAGAGGTAGCGGTAGTCCCCGGGCACTCGGGGGAAGGGACCCAGGATATCCAGCCCCCAGACCGCGAACGGCCAGGAGAGTGGGATAGTCTGGAGGCCTTGAGCTGGCTGGTGGATCTGCTTGGCATGGAATTGGCAGGCTTCGGAGGACCTCACCAGCTCGGCCGCGTCATTGAGTGTCGTGGGCCAGTAGAAACCGCTGTGAAATGCCTTGCCAACCAAGGCGCGCGACGACGAGTGATGCCCGCAGTCCCCGGCGTGTATGTCAGCCAGCAGCTCGCTCCCTTGCTTCCTGGAGATGCACCGCAAAGAAACATCATTTGGTTGTTTGCTGTGAAAGCTCACCATCCCAAAAGCAACACGTCGTAGCCTGTCGGGCTACACGCTCTGCGTCCTCTTCTTTCTCGAGCAGCGCTCCTTGCACCAGGTATGCCTTGAACTCCTCGGTCCAGCACCCCTCCTGAGGCTCGAGCGCTAGGACCAGGCGCGCTCCCAAGGCCGGCACACATGCGGGGGCTCCCGAGGTTGGTGGCTGGCGGAGTTCCTCCTGAGGCGGCGCCGGCCCCGCAGGCGGAGGTGCTGCCGAAGGCTTGAAGAGCCGTTCCTCGAAGACGCCGGGCTCCTGGGGCAGGCGCCTGGATGCCCTTTTGGCAATGTCGTCGGCTTCCTTGTTGTTGTTGCCACGAGGCACGTGTTGTAGCTCCAGGCCCAAGAACTGCTTCTCCATTTTGCGCACCTCCGCGAGGTATGCCTCCATGTGCTCGTCCTTCGGTTCATATACCTTGTTGGAGAAGTTGACGAGGAGCTGTGAGTCGCCCCTGATGGTGAGGCGTTCCACTCCCAGGGCCACCGTAGCCTTAAGGCCGGTGATGAGGCCCTCGTATTCTGCGATGTTGTTGGAGACCTTCTCGCCCTGCTGGAAGCAGAGCTGCACGGGGTAGTAAAGCTTGTCCTGAGTGGGCGAGATGAGCACAGCTCCAGCCCCCGCGCCCTGGCGTGCGAACGTGCCGTCGAAGTACATGACCCAGCCATCTGGCGCTTCCCTTCCTGGTGAGAGGGATTGGTCCTCGCTTGCTTCGAGCTCTGGGGTGTCGGTCCATTCTGCCACGAAGTCGGCGAGCGCAGCTCCCTTGATGACCCTGGTTGTGCTGAACTCCAACTGAAACGCTTGCAGCTCGATGTTCCATTCGGCAAATCTTCCTGCAGCATTAGGGCTCCGGAGCACTCTCTCCAGTGGGTAAGCCGAGACAACCTTGATGGGGTGACCTTGGAAGTAGTGGCGCAGCTTACGTGAGGCCACCAGGAGCGCGAGCAAGAGCTTCTGAGGCATGGGGTATCATGCTCTCGCATCTCGTAGCACCGTGTTGACGAAGTACACCGGGTGCTCAACAAGGGCGGGAGCGTCGATGGAGCCCGAGTCCTCCGAAGGTTGGTGTGGCACCCCGGCTCAGATAAAACTGGAACACCCCTTATTCCAGCCCAGAGATCAAGGTGAAGTCTTCTGGAATACGGCACTGCTTAGTATAGAACAAATCAGCTCTCTATTACAACACGAATATGAACACGAGGGTTCCGATATTACAATGAATAACATCGGTACGGCGACACTACGCCAACCATGGTTGCTCTATACAAGCAACATAACAAATCGAAGCAGCGGAACAACTACTGGCAACGGAACAAGAACACAGGAACTCTGGCTGGAACGTTTATCCTAGCTCGCGAACACAGGAACAACACCAAACAAGCAAGAAATCCAGGCACGACCTGCAAACTGGCATGACACGCCAGGTCAGTACATTGAATGTACTTGCAAGCTCACAATAACCAGAAGCATTCAAGACAAACATCAGCATGGCATTTACAGTTTAAGCAGGAATTAACAAGAGATCCTCAGGATAACATAACATGAACAACATGAACATAATACTGCTAGAACAATATGATCATGGCAAGAACATATAAATCTGATGATAATAGCATGCAACATGATGACACTACATGCATCATTTATTCTGCTCAGGTTACCTCGTAACCATCACATGCATTACTTACCATCCTCGGACATCACACGATCATCTTAGGATCAAATCAAGCTTGGTATAAACAATACCACAGTGATCATTAAATGACCACAAGGAGCTTGATCTTTACCCACGATTCTCGCACAACATCACGAATATCCAACAACTCGGTATCCTCGATACCACGGTGATCTTTCCAGTGATCACAACCATGACCAACACTTGGTCTCCAATGGTGATCTTTCTGGCGATCACAACCAACTTATCTCCTCAACGAACCGGGGTTGTTATTAAGCACATTATTATTATTACTGTTGACTCACAGTGTGACCGACACGTACTGGGCCCTTATCCGCGGGCGCGGCTATCGATAGATTTAATATACACTCTGCAGAGGTTAGTACACTGTACCCACACTACGGAACCCATGGCCTCGCACTCCCAATCAGGTGGACCAACGGCGTTCTGACAAAACCGATCTACTGCCATGACACTCTCCCGGCCACTCCGACCCACTCCCAACTGGGCTAGTCCTGGGTGGCCCCGTGTCTACCAAAGACACAACGACCACCGTCGTGGCCAAAACGTCCCTCACGGGGACCGGATCCATAACAACAACAACGGGCACACAAGGTTATGTCTACTTACCGGGCCAGGGTACGCACGCCCATAACCTTCCCTTGTTGGAGGCACCGGCGAGAGGCACGACAATAGACCCAGTTAGGACCTTCCCATAAAGGTAAGCATGGTTGCACTGGTCAATTCTATATGGTGGCACCATGACTCATCCAACAGTTGTTCAAGTTCAATTTAATCCAGTTAAACTTGAATGCAATATGCTGAGCCATGATAAAATAACATGATGCAATTACAATGCATGAACATGATATCAACATAAGCACGGGGGCAACATAACTATCCACCATATCCACAATGAATCATATCCAACTGAGCATAGTATAATGACGAGCATGAATATCACAAGTACAACACTACACATAGAAACCTAGCATGACCACTAGCATCAACAATAAATATCATGCAAGACATATCAACAATACTACCATGCAATCATTTAACCAACTGGATGCAAAGGGACATGCATAACGACGGCGCTCGGACCAGACGTTAGTCATGCACCGAAGGCCATCACAAACATCAACATGTATTACTAGCAAGCATAAGCATATGAAAGGAATACTAACAACTAGCAGGGCATGACAACCAGGTGCATAACAACATAGCAAGAAAGTAAGCACTAGTCAAGAAGCATTACCAAAACAACGATAACCATATTTTAAACGAGCAAACATTTAATAAATATTCAAGTTGAAAACCATGGCTACTGCATGACTATCATGCAAGTGGGTATTGTGGCTTGCCTGGGGTGACGGAGACTCCAGGAAGAAGTGCGGTGAAGCCGCGGAACGAAACGCCAGACGGTTTTCTCTCGGAGGGGGCTGATTAGAGGCAAGGGCAAAATGGTCATTTTCACTGTGAGACCACCTAGTGAAAATGTTACCAAAAGATAGAGCTCGACGAGACGAAGAAGTGAGCGTTGGTTTCACCTCAATCGGAGTTACGTTGAAAAGTTGTGAAGGTTGGAAGAACAGGGACTAATCTGTGAAAAAATTATCACCAACGGGTCACTGAGTGGATAAGGCAGAAACGGATTTCAGAAAATACGCTTTTTGCGTAAGAAAACGTATTTTGGGCTGAGGAAGGAAAGAAGTACGCTTTTGGGCAAATGAAAGCGTACAAATGGAAATACGCCTTCGGGTAAATGAAAACGTACTCACCCAGGGGCGCTTCCACTTATGCGCCTGGGCCCGTGCGTGGTCAATGCCTGAGAGGCTGACCGGTGGGGTCCGCGGGGAGGAGGGGGTCCAGGCGCGCTTGTCTTCTTCCTCCTCTCCCTGCCCCCGATCGGGAACAGAGGAGCGAGGACAGGAGCGAGGCCGGCGATTGGGCGGGCCGCTCCGGCGAGCTCCGGCCCGGCCGAGCACACCGGCGGGACGGCGGGGCCAGGCCGCACCCGTTCAGAGGTTCAGCCGGCGCCGGGGTGGAGTGGAGAGGAGGGAAGGTCGCGGCGACGAGGAGGGGTACAGAGGGCTCGGGCGACGAGGTTTGCCGGCGATGTGGACACTCCGGCGAGGGGGAAAGGGTGGGGCGGCTCAGTTGGACGAGGGGAAGACGTTGGTGGAGTCGGGGAAGCACGAGGAGGCTCGGGATGGCCGGACGAGCTGGAGGACGAATGGTGGAGGCGGCGGCCGTGCGTGGGGAGGCGTGGCCAGAGGTACTCCGGGGTCGAACGAGTGGGGTGGGGCGAACCGCAGAGGAGTGGGGAGTGCGGTGGACAGGTCAGGGAGGCGAGAGGAGGCTTGGCTTGGCCGGAATCATGCCGAGGCCGAGGCGGCCATGGAGGAAAACGGCGGACCCCGGCGAGATGGGGCGATTCCAGAGGGCAAATGAGGCGAGGGGGTGATAGGTGAGCTACGGGAGAGCTCGGGGCATGCTTATATAGCCGAGGGGAGGCTTCTCGAGCTCACGGGCGAGCTCCAACTTGCAAACAATGGAGGACAGAGCCGGTTTGTGGCACGGGCATGGCATTTGTGGCTCATTAATGGCGAACCACGACGAGGCACCGATGCAGGGCGACGCAGTCGAGCACGGGCAAGCTCCTGGACAATGTTTGAGGTCGAGACGAGGAGGGAGGAGACGAGCATAGTGGTCGGAACAGGCCAGAGCATGCCTGCAGCCATGATGCAAGCGTGATCACCACGCGCACTGGCGCAAGCGGCGCTCTTTGGCATGGCCAACCATGTCCAGTGGATGGACCTTGGTGCCTTAGTCCAACTGAAGAAATAAATCGGTCCAGGGGCAAAGAAGAGATTTGCACTTAGCTCGAAAAGTAAATCAGTAAGAAGGTGTTTGTAACTTGCTGTGGTTAAACCAGCTTGGTAACATGGTAAAGAGTTTGTCTGGTGATGATCACACACTAAGGTGATGCTGATCACCAAAATCTAGACTAAGAGGAGGAGTTTAGATGAGGGTTGCTGTAGAAAGTGCAAAACTGGCCAGAATTAGGGATTTGGATGATACACTCACATACTTGATCTTTGTGAGCTGAAGTCTGGCAAAGAGGAGTTATATGATGATATGAAGCTGCTGTAAAGATTTCATGCCATTTGGAAATACCAAAGTGGCACTTGCTTCACAAAGCTTCATTCTGGACAGAAACTTGGAAAAATTCTATAGGAATAATAGATTGATGAACCATGCCCAAAATGGGTGGAGGTAGGTTATATGGATAATAGAAGGCCTAGAAACATTGGCAGCCAAAATGGAGCAAGATAAAATACACTTGCTTCACAAACTGAAATTTTGGACAGAATCAAAGAATTGAAGATGAGCTCACATGGAGGCATGACATGAGCTCTACTTTGGTGGAGGGCTATGATATGATGATATGAGGGATCATGCAAAATGGCAACTCATTTGGATATGTCTAGCTTGCACCTCCTTCACAAAGCTTCTTTCTGGATAGAAACTTTGGAAAATCATAATTAAATAATTACTAGGCAAATGAGGTTGCATTTTGGCATGTGGCAATGATATAGACAGGAAAAGGTGTCCAAGGAGTTTGAGGTCAATTGGGAAAAGGAAAATAGCACTTGCTTCACAATGTGCCATTTATGGCAGAATAGGAAATGAATTATTTGAGCATGATGATAGACATGACAAATGAAATATTTTGCCATATTTGAGAAAGATATGACCCAAACAATTTATGACAATTATTTGGGAATTTTAGGAGTGACAGAAATATAGGTTGCTTCACAACCTAGGGTTTAAAGGGTTATTCCTTTATCAGAAAAGGAATATTCCCAACAAAAGAATTTTGGGTTAGGTCAAGGATGGAAATGACATGATCTTGGGATGATGATGAGGGTGACAAGCCACTATAAAACCTAGGAAGGCATGATCTTCCCAAGTTTCAGAACCACATAGCCACGGATAAGCAAAACAAAACAAGAAATCCAAGAAAATCAAAGGAAAATGAAAAGGGCAAAAATCTAGGCTGTCACAGTTGGTCGCCCATCGGAGCCCCCATAGGCCCGGCAACATCGTCGTGCAGTGCCTTCTCATCTGCTGGCATCGTTGTGGTTTTGGTGGCGCCATCTTGGTGCTGTTCTGCTCCGGCCAGAGGTGCGGCACTGCATGGCGTGCTCATGGCCTGACGCTCTTCCCAAACAGCTACCAACGCTGCACTGGCTGAGTAGGGCGTGGCGGCCAGGTAGAGCACCAAGGGCTCGAGAGGACGAGGCGCTACCATCACCGGTGGGCTGGTCAAGTATCTCTTGAGGTTCTGAAATGCCAGATCGGCCTCTGGGGTCCACTCGAACGGCCCCTTTTTCTTCATCAGCTTGAAGAACGGCAAGGCGCGCTCCCCCAGCTTGGAGATGAAACGCCCCAACAAGGTTACGCAGCCTGCGAGCTTCTGCATTTCGTTCAGGGTTTGTAGCGGGCTCATGTCTTCTATCGCTTTGACCTTCTCTGGGTTGGCCTCGATCCCTCGGTGCAACACGAGGAAGCCCAGCAGCTTGCCGGAAGGGACACCAAACACGCACTTCTCCGGGTTGAGCCACAGGTCCACCTGGCGCAGGCTGGTGAAAGTTTCTTCCAGGTCCTGAATGAGGGTTCTTGCTTCCCGAGATTTTACCACGATGTCGTCAACATAGGCTTATGCGTTCCTCCCTAGCTGCTGGCCTAGGGAGATGTGCATCAACCGCTGGAAGGTCGCCCCTGCGTTGCGTAGTCCGAACAGCATGCAGGTGTAGCAGTACGCCCCGCACGGGGTCAGGAAGGCCGTCTTCTCCACATCTTCTACCACCATCTTGATCTGATGGTAGCCCGAGAACGCGTCCAGGAAATACAGTAAGTCACACGCGGCGGTGGAGTCGACGATCTGGTCGATGCGCAGGAGCGGGAACGGGTCTTGGGGGCAAGCTTTGTTGAGGCTGGTGAAGTCGAAACACATGCGCTCCTTCCCGCCTTTCTTGGGCACGACGACGGGTTTTTTTTGAACATTAAAACAGCAGGAGAGGCTCCTTCTGTTGCTTTATTATATATGGGGGCATTTACATTTTACATTTTGTACATAGCCAAAGGGCTAAGGAGGGACAAAAAAGAAAGCTACAATTTACATAGAGGGGTTTTGGTGAAGAACCAAGGTTTGAATCAGCCCTTGGATGAAAGTATTGGTATCTCCCTGCGTCCTAAATGTTAAGATCTCTAGATCCTTCTTAAACATCCTCAACCAGTCCAAGTGTGAGGCCACCTCACCATCAAATAGTACTTTGTTTCTTTGTTTCCAGATATTCCATGCTGCAAGAATCGTGATTTCTTTGAAGGCAGGTTTGTGCCAAGTTGTGTAAGACATATCAAACATTATCTAGGCATCATTGTCTGTTCCCCATTGCATTCCAATTGTTTCCCAACACCTTTTGGCAAATTGCCACTCATAAAAAAGGTGTTTATTTGTTTCAAGCTCAGCCAGGTTGCACATCAGACAAGAATGATCTTCTCCAACATTAAAGTGTCTTCTCAGAAGCATATCCCTCGTGTTGACCCTGTCCATCAACAATAGCCAAGCAAAAACTTTGTGTCTCATGATGCATTTAGATTTCCATATTGAAGTTATATAGTGCGGGGCTGTTACATTTCTGAAGAGGAACCTGTAGAATTTTTTGGGTTTGTATTGCTCATCTCCCCAACATAAAATCCATTCGTCGACACTCATTTGGTCTAAAGTCATAGTGTTGATGATAGGCATGATGTCTTCAAGTTCTGATCTCGCCTCAATAGACAGAGGTAGTTGAAACAGTGTAGCTGGGTCTGGATTAGAGTGGAATTGAGCTAATGATAAGTCTTCATCATGGGCATAAGAGAATAAATGATTGTGAGAAATAGAGAGGATTGTATCACCCTGCCATAGATCTTTCCAAAAAAGCACAGTGTCACCCGCTCTAGGTATGCATGAGGTGATGCCTCTGAATATATCCATTAAGGAAAAAACATCCTTCCACCAAAACGACCCACAAGCTGGTTTTGCATGAGGCACACCTTGATCATAATATGCATTCTAGATAAGCATGACCCAGGGAACATCGACCTTGTGAATGAATTTGCGTATGTATTTGAGTAGTAACGCCTTGTTTTGGGCTTTGAGATCCAGCACCCCTAAGCCACCCTTTTTCTTAGGGCGGCAGACTAGGTCCCATGCTGCCAAGGAATGGGTTTTAGCATCTCGATCAGGATCTTTTCTCCAAAGACAATGATGCCTTGCCCGATCAAATATGTCAATTAACTTCAACGGGAGCTTGAGGACACACATGGCAAATGAAAGTAGAGATGAAAGTGCAGAATGAATAAGTTGCACTCGCTCACCATAAGATAGCCAGATGGTCGTTCCAGTTAATCTTCTTTCAATTCTGTCCACAAGGGGAATTAGTTCTCTTACCGTTGGTCGTGTGGTACCCACAGGGAGACCCAAGTATGTGAACGACATGCTCCCAACTTGGCAACCAATTTCCAAAGCTAGTTGATGTGCTTTCTCATCATCAACATTAATGGGCATCAATTGGGATTTTCCATAATTTATTTTTAGCCCAGTTGCCCTAGCATAAGAGTCAAGAATAGCTTTAATGGTATGCAATTGGTCAACATCGGCTGGTAGCACAATGATTGTGTCGTCAGCGTATTGAATAACTAGATATTGTTCCGATGCTGGTTGTTCAATTGGTAACTGTATATGTCCTTCCTCCCATGCTTTGTTGATTAAGGATTGGAGAAGATCTGCAGCAATAACAAACAACAGTGGAGATACTGGATCTCCTTGACGGACACCTCTTTTACATTTGAACTCTTTCCCGGGCACTCCGTTTAAAAGAACCGAAGATGTTCCAGACTCCAGAAGCATTTTTATCCACATGCACCAGCGATCATCAGAACCTTTGCACTTGAGAATGTTGAGTATGAAGTCATGTTCCATAGTGTCGAAGGCTATCTCAAAGTCTAACTTTAGAATAATGATTTCTTTCCTGGATTGTTTGCATTGGTGTATATATTCGAAGGCCCATCCCAGCCAATCCTGAATTGTGCGAGATTTGATGAATCTGTACTGGTTACGGTGCACAATTTTCAAAATCCATTTTTGTAATCTTTCAGCTAGAATTTTGGTTAATACTTTGAGCACACAATTAAGAAGGGATATCGGCCGGTAGTCATTAACTGTTTCAGGCGTACCTTTCTTTGGAATTAGTGTTATCAATGAGGTATTAAGGCAGTTAATGTTTACCTTTCCTTCCCAGAAATCCCGACACAAACTATAAAAGTCCTCCTTAATAATCTCCCAGCACACTTCCAAAAATTGGCCATTAAACCCGTCCGGCCCCGGAGCCCTGTCAGCAGGTATGAGTTTGATTACCCTGTCAATTTCCTCAGGAGTAGAAGGCTCAGATAATTCAGACAATCCAGGGTATTGTTGAATTAACTCAGACATCACAAAATCATATGTTGTGGAATTCGAGACACCCATTCTTTTCTTAAAGCAATCAAAAAAAGCCGTTGCATTGTCATTATGATTTTCAATTGAGCTTCCATCTTCCAAAATAATCGAAGTGATTGAGTTTCTTCTGAATCTTTCCGTTGCTCGAGCGTGAAAATATTTTGTATTCTCCTCACCTTTAACTGCCCATCGGAAAGTACATCTTTTTTCCAATAATCACTCTGATACTTTAAAAGACGAAGCAGATGCTTCTTTAGAATCACTCTAAAGTTTCTCTCAGGTACAGTAAGTTGTCGCAGCTCTTCAAGATTGTCAATTTGCGTTAAAATTCTATTGCAGTTTTCAATGAGAAGGCGTAGCTTAGAGATTTTTTTGCTCCACATTTTGAGTGCATATTGTAATCTTTTGAGTGTTGCGGAGATCCTTGTTGCACTAGAGCTGGCTTTGATTGGAGCCGACCAGGAGTTGTTAACCACTTCCATAAATCCAGGGTAAGATGGCCAAAAGCTTTCGAACCATTTTTTTGCTTCTTGGTATAAATGTGTCTACCGAAACAAACAAGGGATATGGTCTGAAATTGGACGAGAGAGGGGTTTTACCACTGTATTAGGGAAGATTGAAATCCATTCGGGCGATGAGAAAAACTAGTCCAACTGCTCCAATAAAGGCGGTTGTTGCATATTACTCCATGGGTATTTACGTCCCTTTATTGGCATTTCCAAAAGTGCAAGAGAGCTGATAATTTCATTGAACTTAATGATATCATCGATGTTGCCACCCTCTTGGTTCCTGTTGTCTAACGATCTCATAAAATTGAAATCTCCCATAAATAGCCATAAGTCATCAGCTTCCATTTCAATAGCTTCAAACCATTGCGTGAATTCCACCCTCTCCGGTCCCTCACATGGCCCATACACATTAGTTAAATTCCAAGTTTGGTTAGATACGATCGAGGTCAATTTAATTGTGAGTGCATACTTGTAACTATGCAGAACCTGCCAGTAAATTGGCTACTGCGCCAAATAATTAAAAGGCCTCCAGATGCCCCAATTGAGGGAACATATTCAAATTTATAAAATCTTCTAGGGCAACATTTCCTCAAAAAAGAATGGTCGAAATCTTCTTTCTTCGTTTCTTGCAAACACACAATGGAGCAGATTGATTCATCAGTTTTATTACGGAGAGCTAAACATTTTGGTTCAGAATTAACACCACGGATATTCCAACATAGTCTTTAACAGGAATAAAACAGGATAATTAAAACCAACCAGAACAAACCAACCCGCAGCAAGCAAACTTAAATAAAAGCAGAAACTTAAGCTTCTCCGAGGTTCTTCTCCTCCACCCCCTGCATCAGCTTATCTTCAGAGAGTTCTTCGGGAGGGATGCCACACATGTTGATACCCAGATGTTGGATTGTATTTATAGGAGTTGGCGGTGGTGTAGTCTACTTTAGAGTAGGATGCACTTCCATCTCTTGAGCCACACTGCTATCACCAATCTCAGGAACATGCCTTGGTTTGACATGAGACTCTGTCTTTTTGAAGTCAGACATAGAAGGAGCTTTGAAACCCTTGTACCTAGTAGCTCTGACACTATGGCGTCCCTGAGTGACATCCAATGGGGACGCAGGACGACGTCTCTTGCGAGATGCCGCAGTATCTAGTATCATGTCCTGGCATGCATCATCCTCTTCCACTGTGCCCTCAAAGAAAGAAATATCCATAGAGATGCCCTGCTGCAATGCAAGCATGTTCCCCATTCCATCATAACAGAAATTGTTGCAAGCAGACCAAACTTCTTTGCTGCAGTAGATGATCCGATTGCCTGAAGCAAAAGGAGTGAAAGGGAATACAGTGTTGCAGGCCACCTGGACCAACTCCGTCAGAAAGACTTGAATTCCACCAGCAAAACTAAACCATTGCTCTTGCATCTCATCATCAGCTGTCTTCCACTCGATTCTGGGAGTGTAAATAGTTGCATAGAAGTGGATCAAGAACTCTAGTAGGTTCATTTCCCTTGGAACTTCAACCTCTACTGTATGAGCATTGATCTGATTGAAACTGAATGCATTGTCCTGTCTCCCCTGTAAGAAATCTTCAGCAGCTTGTTCCACCATCTGCACATGTTCATTCCATAAACGAATTCCATCATCAAAACCAGAGTCGACAATCTGAATACCATTCAACATTGAGGGCCCATCGTACCCAGTAAACTGTCTGTAGCTGAATCCCTGGTATTGTTGAGGTACAGGAGGCAGGACTGTCCATTCACCCCAACCTTGTTGAGGAGGCTGCGGCACACGGGCTGCTTCCCAAGCATTGGCAGCATTCTCCAATTGCCAAACCCGTGCATTATGATGAGCTTGTTGCATGGCATTCAGAAAAGGTAGTTGTGTGGGGTGAGGAGATACCCCTAAAGGAGGCGGTGTTTCCTCATTCCCTTCTAGGCCTGGGCTAGGGTTTCTACCATTAAGCACATACACTGGTACAGTCCATGATTTTCCAATGCCACTAATATCCGTGAACCTCTTGACGACTAAGCTGAACGACACAGACTTGAGCTCAATAATTAAGACTCTGACAAACACTCTAGCTTTTTGTGACCAGGTCGATGCCAAAACATGCATCTACCAAAGCAGGAAACCGCCTTCATAATGTAGTGCTCAGTTTGATAATCAAGAGGAAATCCTAGCAGCATTACCCAAGCATCTCTCTCAATAATCGGACACCTCATGTTCGGACCATCATCGTGACGCAGCAAATAAAAATTAGAGAGCTCATCTAAGGTTTGTTCCCCCAAATCAACCATACACTACAAAAAAAGACACATCCGTGACATTTTGGGCCAAACGAAAATCTTTTCTGTCATACTTATGACACTTCTATGATGATAATTGTGACAAAACACGGTAACATCATAGATGTGGTGGGTCCTACTTCTATGACAAAAAATCATGACAGAAAATGGGCTTTTCATCCTGGGCGAGCCGGAGACGCAGCTGCATGACATTCTTTGGGCCGTCCATGACGGAAAAAACCATGGTAGAAGCGAGGGCGCGGAAAATATCGGGGAGTCCCCGGTTACGGTGGGTGGTCAGGGGCCGAGCGATGCGCGTTTCTCTCGTACGTACGCGCGTGTGTGCGAGGCGTTGGGCTCTAATTAACCCGAGCGAGGCGTTGGGCTCTAACTGAACCCGAGCGATTGCACTGCAGGCTACGCGTTACTGAACCCGAGCGATCGATCGATGGCTGTTAATTGAACCCGATCGAGCGATTCCTTCGCTACTGCTGCTAACTGAAGCCGACCGATGCTGCATCTGGACGAACA